>NC_143525.1:14561793-14717361 GCF_031878675.1 Megascapheus bottae
TAGCCACTACATTATCTGTCCTAATCATGCCATTGCTAGTTGGAGCTAAGGCCAGTGAGGTGAGGCTAGACGACAGGTGAGGCCGAGACAGGCAGCCTGCTGGGGATTCAAGGTGAGGCAAAGGGATGAAGCAAAGGGCAGAAGGGTATTGCACATTTTAGGTCAAAATCAAATATTATATAATCTCTTTTCCTACATGCCCTTTAAGACCTCCAAGTGTCACCTTCTGCCTGCGACTCTCTCCTCCCCTGCACTGAATTTCCCCTTCATCAAGGAAGGTCATCTTGGCAGGTGCACTATTTCTCAGGACTGCCTTCTGCACTGTGGAGTCTCTAGAAGTAGGTTAAAGGAATGGAAAGGAAAATAAATGTACACATCTGGGAAGCAAAATGTTTGCTTCCGTCTCAGAGTCTTCCATGTGACTCTCATGCTGTAACCTGCTGGTAGCTTGTGCCTTCAATGAAGAAACTTACCCATATGATACCAGTGGCCTATTATTAAAGCTAAAATTTCCATTTCCTTCATAGTCTGAGTGACCGGGCCATTAAGAGTAGGATGATTCCTCCAGCTCCACATTCCTCCCAAGTCAAGAGGTTGCTTGCTGGTGTTACAGCATTCCTGCTGGGTCTCTGGGACCCTTGGGAGTCTGCAGTGCTTGGGGAGCTGGACAGCAGGTTATGATGGAGACCAGCTGTACTTCTTGACTGTCTCTTTAGAGGACCTTAGAGCACATGTGGTCTAACCTGAAACTACTGAGCAGTGTTTGAGTCAACCTCCAGGGTTCTGTGCTTTCTTAGCATCTGCAATCTAAGACCAAGCACATTGGCTTCCATATGGTGAAGTGTAAGAGAGGTATCCATTTCTTAATGTCAGCTTTTTAGTAGACATTGAAATATCCCCACTTTATAGGTATGCCTTATCCTACGTATACACCTAGTTTTTACCAGCTAAATCTACTCAAGTGAACTCTACCCAGATCAAAGAACAAAACATACCACCCTGCCCCACCTTTATATCCCTTCTGTTGACTTCCTTCCTTATAAATATAGCTCTTCCCACCATCAAGATATTGAGATTTAACCCTAGATCACATGCTGGGCACATGCTGTACCATGGAGATACACCCCTAAGTCCCTGGAGGTAACATTTGCCATCATTCTAGAATTAGTGTGACCTGTTTTTGGACTTGTTAACCAATAAAACTATATACTATGCAGAGAGGATATACACAAAGCAAAATCTGTTTATTCCAGCTTCCCCCCTTCCCTAGTCCTTGATTTATGACAGTTTTCTGGAAATAAGAGGAGTGAGAAAGACCATCTCTTTAGAGGAAGCCATACATGCATACCAAGCCACACTTTAGAATTTAGGGATTGTAATGACCTTATTATTTGTAATTTAGGATCTTACTTCTTTTTTTCTTTTTCCTTTTTATTTAATACTGGTGTTTGTTCTCAAGGCCAGGACACTGTCCCTTAGATGTTTTTGCTCAAAGCTGGCATTTAACCACTGGAGCTATAGCTCTACTTCCAGCTTTTTGGTAATTAACTGGAGAAAAGAGTTTGAAATAGGATAGGGAAGGGGGGGGAAACAAGATGAAGAGTGGAGTGGGGGAAGGGAAATGGGGACCAAGACATGAGAAAGGGTGTCAGTGTTTGTGAAATAATGCACCTTCTATCTGTTGAATATAATGTAACCCTTCTATTAATTACAATAAAAAAATGAAAAAGAGTTTCATAGACTTTCTTGCCATGGCTGGTGTCAAATCTCAATCCTCAGATCTCAGCTTTTTTGAGGTGCTGATTATAGATGTAAGCCAGTGGCACATAGCTTCTTTCTTATTCTTTGTCATTAGAATGCTTCTAAGTAAAATTTCTAGACCAGTGTCCTGCAAGCCTTTTTTTTCTCCAAAGCACCTTATAGTGAGTATTCTCGGCATCACAGACCACATGATCTTTGTCGAAACCATTTAACTCCCTTGTCAGGGTGCAAAGGCTGCCACAGAGAGTGTGTGCACAAAGGAACTCGCTGTTCTCTAGAGCACTTGATCCACAACATGGAAGGATGAAGTCCACATAGCTACCACTTGTCATAAAATATTAATCTTCCAACTTTAAAACATTTAACCATATACACACTTATAAATACATTCACTTTAATCATAACTGAGAGGAAATTTGCCTGAAGTTTTAAAACACTTGTCTGCATTCTCTGAGAGCTGAGAACATTTTCTTAGGGAATCTAGATAGCATGGATAATACTCGATGACCTGATGATTTTGTATGGGATATCATTGTTTTATTTATTTTTTATTTTTTGCCAGTCCTGGGCTTGAGCTCAGGGCCTGAGTACTGTCCTGGGACTTTCTCAAGGTTAGAGCTCTACCACTTGAGCCTCAACACCACTTCCAGCTTTTTGCTACGTATGTAGTACCACTAGGCCAAACTCCCAGCCATCATTGTTTTATTTTATTTTTTTTTTTTTGCCAGTCCTGGGCTTGGGCTCAGGGTCTGAGCACTGTCCCTGAATTTTTTCTCAAGGCTAGGGCTCTACCACTTGAGCCACAGCACCACTTCTGGCTTTTTGCTACGTATGTAGTACCGAGGAATCGAACCCGGGTGCATGCTAGGCAAGCACTCTACCACTATGTCAAACTCCCGGCCCCCATTGTTTTATTTTAAATAGTTCTAGAATTTTAAATAGTTCTTGAGTTGCCCTTTTACTGTTTGGAATCTCATAAAGATTGTGAAATGAAGGAGTTAAGAACTGCTTTGCGCAAAGGATTTATTCCTCTGAGAGTTAAAGCAACATCTCAGAGGAAGTCACAGTTAATGGTTAGTTTCCTTTAGGAAAACATACTTAAAGAATTATAGTGCTGCTCTCACATAGCTATGCCAGGAAATCAAACAACTCCTGAGTTAATGTTTAGTTAAGTGAACCAATAAAGAAAAGTGTATGTATCACTTTATATAGTTAAGAGAAGAGGAAAATGAATTTAACTGAGAAGTAATATTTTAAAATGAGAAATAATTCTGTTATTGTAGTACAATCATGGTTAGTAAGTATTTTTTAAGATAGTTTTATCTTTTACAGTGGAAGAAAAATGCCCTGGAGCTATTATGGTATCTCTCCAAAATTAATTATTTTCACTCTACATTATAGAGGTGTGTGCCATAAAATTAAGTCCCAGGCATAGGGGCTCATTCCTGTAATCCTAGCCTTTGAGAGACTAAAACTAACGAAACTAACGAGACTGAAGTTTGAGTTCAAGTTGGTCAAAAAAATTGTGTGACCTCATCTCATTCAATGAAAACTGGGCATGTTAGCATATGCTATGATCCCAGCTCTTATGGTCTAAGGCTGGCCTGGGCATGAGCACAAGGCTATATTTGAAAACTAATTAAAGCAAAAATCATGATGCAGGTGATAGAGCACCTACTAACCAAGACCCTGAGTTCAAACCCCAGTACCACCAGAAAAGAAAAAAAAGATACAAAGCATACCCTAAAAGTATTCTGAGATACCAGAAACACCCATGAGAAGAGTGCTTGGTATTTGTGTTGTCAAATTGTTTGGCTGATTTCAATCTTGAGTTCCACATTCAGGATGACCTCCTATGAGATCCTTATTTAATTATAACTATAAAGGCCTTGTATCCAGTGATGATCATATTACCATGTACTAGGAGTTAGGACTTAGGCATATCTTCTAGGGTCCGTTACTTAGTTTGGCTTCACAGATGTTTTAGGTACCACCAAATCACCAAGGAAGCTCACCCATCCCTAGACCCCTGGCCATCTCTGTAGAAGGAAGCTATGAGTGTGGCTCTAGCTACCCAAGTTTGGAGGCAGCTCCTATAATCTCTAGTCTCTGATCCAAAAGATGTCACTTGGCTCTTGCCCTTGGCTCTTCTCTTTTCCAAAACAAAGAACTGATTTCATGTCTGTCTCTCCGGGTCATAGGCAGAATGTGGGAGAATGTATGAGAGCAGCTTGTGAACATGGAATCTGACCTCTTCAGTCCATCCCATCAAACACTTGGACTCCTTTCTCAGCACCCACTAGCTGATTAGTTCCCATTTCCCAAAGTGGATTATACAAAAGCAGTCATTTCTGTTACAAATTTCATCAAAAAGCAGAATTGTACCCAAGACAACTGGTGGTTTACACCCCATGGTTTATACCTCATGTTTTAACATGATGAGGGTAGGGTGGTTGCATGGATCTCTCATTCAGAGGAGACATGTTTAAATCCCTTTTGTGTACCAGATATTTTCTGTGAGTGGGGAGTATAGAAATAACCAGGGATTCCAATCCCTGTTCAGAGGGGCTCATTGTCTGGCGGCCAAAAGAGGCATTCAAGTAGGAAGGCAAAGGACTTAGAACAGGAGGGAGGTGTCATGAGAAGAAAGGGGAGCTGAAGTTAGTCTCATGTTTACAGGGCTGGTGTTCAACAACTGAAAATTCTCTTGTAGTAATACAGCTTCCCTCACTACACATCAGCTTTCTGTCCAAATGACATCAAAGGTTTTCCTTGACTAAAAGTACAGCCCTACCTATATTTGAGATGAGTCAAAGAACCTCTTATACTTCAGTTCCTGCAGTCAGTCAAGGATAATAATGGCACCAACCTTATCTGCCTGACAGATGTGAGATTCAAGTGCATAATGGATGGGAACATGGTTTGCTGACTGCCAAGACTTATATCAGTGTTGAATAAACAGACTCACTAATGTCATCTGGGGCCAACAACAAGGACACTGGATGAGTAAGAGCTCTGCAAGGACTTTAGGAAGGGTACTGCTCCTGAAAACAGACTTCTTCCTGGTCCCACCCCTCTGCTCCCTGAGCAGGAGAGTAGACAGCTGCAGGGCCTGCTAGTAGAGCTTGGAATCAGCCTCAACAGGATGCAGAAGCAAGGCACCATGGGCCTTGCTCTGCTAGTTAAGAGCTCTGTCACTTCACACAGGTGATGGTACCTCCCCCATACTGGATAGGTTAATCCTGTATCTCTGCATATTTTGATTGTAGAATTCTTGTGAAGACTGGCGAAGAATGATCATATTAAGATCCATGTTCTGCTCACAAACCCTTGGCACAAAGCTAGTCATGAAACTTGATTGGACATGTCTCTCACTAGAAGCTGAAACCTGCAGCTAGAGTGAGGAGGGCTCCCTATCCCCAAAAGGAGAGAATGGCTACTATGGAACAGATAGCACATTTTTCATACAAGCCATGGGATTTTTTTCCCCTCTTCACTGAACTAGGAAAGGGAAAGCCCTGTTTTAAAATTTTTGACTCTCAGCCCATTTGACCAGGTACTACCTATACTTTGGAGGGCAAATGTCTAGATAGGCATAGCTAATATGAGAGAAAATCTCCCCCAAGGTCGGTATAAAGAAGGGTCATAAGTCTCCATTTTGCCTTTTCCCTGACTCTCCCACTGGAATGTACCACAGAGTCATGCAAGGACACACCTTGTGGACAACTCCCGCGTCTCCAGAAGACCACCTGAATTCATGATAACATGTCACCTTGGCACATGTCCACTGATAGGATGGCCTAATGACTTCAAGAAGATTCTGAACCTGTATTTCCCATCTCTTGATCCCTGCATGATGATGCCCAACAGAATAAACAAAGCTGTAGATTACACTTCCAGATGGCCTCTGTATTTTTAGCTCAGTGAAAATTTTCTAGGATCTCTTTATTTCTTTGCAATGATGGCCTGAGTGGCTTCAATCAAGGGCAAACTTCGCACTCCAGGGAAAAAATGTTTCTTAATATGTTTTTATATGGCATGGTTGGGAAAATCATGTTCAAATACCATGCATATCTATTTTACCTTTGGTGCATTTGCAGTTCAGTTCTCTAAATCCAAGGGCACATTCTATCAGTTCCTACGAAATTGAAGAAATATTGAGGGAAAATGATGGTCAGTTCCGTTCCAGGAACACTGTGCAAAACAGCACAGCCACTGTCAGTCCTCGAATGTCATGCACTACCCTCCACAGCTGCACAGTTCAGTTCAGGTGGGGCTACAACCTGCAGGAGACTCACTGATCCACATTCAGTGACAAGCCAAAGAGAAACCTGTGGATATGTTCTCATAAAGAGAATTCGTATCTGTCTTTGTGCACTGGGACTGCTATAAGACTGGTGACGGAAAGCAATAGAAAAGTATTCCACCACAGTTCTGAAGCTCTCACAAGTCTAAAGACCAAGTTGTTGATTCCTTTTATTCCATGACTCCCTCCTAATCTCTACAGGTGGCTTTCCATCTTTCTCATATATCATCCCTCTGAGAGTACACAGCACAAGAGGGCATGATTGCCCCAGAGGCCTCACGTGAATGGTTTCACAATTAAGGCAAAAAATGATGGGAAACCTTAAAAAGATCATTTGATACAGGTACCAATGCCTCGTACCTATGCTACTAGCTACTCAGGAGGTTAAGACCTGAAGGATCTGACTATAAGCCAGCTTGGGCAGAAAATAAATGAGACTGTATCTCTAACCAACCTAAAAAGTAGAGATGGAGGTATGACCTATGTGATAAGAATGCCAACCACTGAGAAGGATGTTAGCCTTGAGCTAAGGAGATCAGGGACAGTGCCCAAGGCCAGAGTTCAAGCCCCACAACCAGCAAAGAAAAAGAATGTCAACCACTGCAAGAAATTCAAATGACTTCAAGAACCTGAGCTCAACTTCAGTACCACCTCCCCATTTACATATTTAACTATACCTACATATTGTTTAAAATTACTGAGAAAAAATTGTGAAACAAATCCTGTGTTTATACAAACATATTTATCTCCATGTGTATATAAACATGTTTATAAAATGTATTTATCTTCAAATGAAGCTGTACTCTAGGACCACTTCTGCTGTGAGTTGGGGCAAGGAGAGAGAACTGAAGGCCTATACTATTTATCCCTTCTCTTCTTTCTAAGTATTTGTTTGTTGTGGCCAAATATACAACCCATAAAATTGACCATGTTAGCTATTAAATGGAATCAAGCACATTCACATCATGGTTCAACATTCGCCGCCATCCAAAGCTCCCTACCCACTTAACATCATCTCATCTCCCCTCTCCCAGCCCTGGTACCCTTTACTCTAACTTCTGTCTCTATGAATCTGTCTAGTCCAGGCATCTCATGCACATGGGGCTATATGGTATGTACCCTTTTGTGTCTAGCTTTATCTTTAGCATAGCATCTTTAGGGGTAACCCAGACACCAGAATCTCTTTGCTTTTTCAAATAACAGTTCTCCATTGCTTGTGCAGACCCCATTGTATGTACCCACTGATGGGCACTGGAATGCTTCCCCTTCTCTTGCTACAGCATCCTCCTTGCTTGTTCCCACTCCAAGTGAACTTGCCTAGAACTGATATCTGCAATATGTACCAGCTAAGTAAATATGATATCCAGCTGGCTAAAAAACAAAAAAGAAAGATAAAAAGATCAGATAACTGTTCCAAATAAACCTGCTCCCGGGAAGCTTTGATAAATTACTTGGAGATAAAGGAAGTTCCCATTACTCAAAAAATTAAACATAAAGTTACCACATGATCATTCCTAGGTAAACACTCAAGAGGATGGAAAATCAGGCATCTAAACAAACAGACAAACAAACAAATAAATAAATAGCTAAAAGGTGGAAATAGCTCAGATGTCTAGCCACTGATACGTGACTCACTAGATGTGATATATTGTATTGATACTGTGGAGCATGATTGGACAGTGAAAAAGAGTGAAGTATTTGTAGCTGCTAGGCTGTCACACTGAGTAGAATAAGACAACAACAGTCATATAGTTTATTGTTTCATTTATATAATTGTCCAGAATACATCAGAGTGTGAAGTAAATAGGTTAGTGGATACCTAATCTCTGCCCATCCCATAACAGGGAAACAGAGGATAATTGAAGAGGAACGAGGAGCAGCTGCTAATAACTTTGAGATTTCCTTTTGAGGTGAAGAAAATTAGATTATGAGGTTGCACAACTCTGTACTAAACCATTGAAATAAATAAATGGAAGAATTTATGGTTTGTAAACACACAAAGTCCGTTACTGAACATCCCTTCCTGCCCTCAACAGCCCTCACTAATGATACTGAGTTCATATTACTCATTAAAATTCCCCATGGCCTCTTAGGACATTGCTTTCATGTCCCCATTTCACCTTAAGGAGTTGTAGGAAATCACCTATGAATGTTGAATGGTAGAAAAGAAGCATCACAGAAGCAATGCTAATTGTCAAAGACATGTTGCCTGGGTTTGTTTTTTTATTCATTGTCATGTTCTCTATCAAGGATTCTAATGAATCCCCTCAGATGACCTGCTGTGTGGGCTGTTTAAAGACACCTTTCTGGCAGGCAGAGAGTTTCTGCCTAGAAATGATTCCATCATTCTTCAAGCTTTGGGGGAAACCAGGGTTCTCAGCAAGGAGCCTCACAGATCAGCTGCCTCCACACTCCTGTTTACATTCCATCCTTTTAGCAAATTGCTGTCTTTCAGTAGACATGATGAAACAAAGCTCTTGCTCTGACACCTTGTCTTTCCTACCCAAAGCCCTTAAAGATGCACATACTATTTCAGAATTTTACTACATCACTAGGACCTTATGTGTTCTCATCCTTCCCCTTTTATTGATGAAGAGTCAAAGCTCCTAGCTACAGCCAAATGCATTGAGTGTTCATCAATGGATTTCTTGCTGCTCAGACAATTATTAACACAGCAGCATATCCCTAGCGGCCATTTGAGTAAATGTGGGTTTTTCTTCAGAGATGAGGTTGGCAATGTAGTTAAGTTGCATTTTAAGAGCAGAACCCTCAAAGGTCCAATGCTGGAAATTCCTCAGCATCTTTCAAGAACTAGTACATCCACCAAGCACTGCTCCATGTCCTGGGTAAAGGCTATATAGTCCTTGGGCCTATGTGTGGAAACTTGCAGCTATTCTTTGTATAACTCCTTGATTGGAATTCCTTGATTGTTCATAGTTTATGCCACTGTCTATTAAGCTGTGTGTTTAGGGATGCTGGGGATAGGAGGCCACCATTAGAATAAAGTTCAATAAGAACAGGATTCTTGGAGTTTTTTTCCCATTGGCCCATATCTAAAGTATAGTAGACACTCAACAAATACCTGTTGAATCAGAGAATATTAAAATGGTGTAGTTTTCTATAGTGGATCAGGAAAAAGGGGGAGAAATAAAATATTTTAGGCATTATGGAGTCTATCTAAGTTAGTTAACTAAAACTGTGATGACATGATAAAGGTGGCTATGTGCTTCTCAGTCCCGCCACCAATGTGTTTTGATTTCATTAATCAGACCCAGAACATAGCCTACTATTCCAGTGGACTAAACAGTTATCCAGCTCTCATTTTCCCTCAAAATATTTCATGTTCTTTAATACATAAATACATACCTGGCTACAAATGTACACACACACACACACACACACACACACACACACACACACACACACACATTAGTTCATTCGTTAGTTTACAAAATAAGATAAGATAATAGTGCCAAGTTTCTTTCTTCTTTCTATGCCACCTCAAGTTGTTCATATAGTCACCCTGTTCGATTCCTCAGTACCACATACATAGAAAAAAGCCAGAAGTGGTGCTGAGGCTCAAGTGGTAGAGAGCTACCCTTGAGAAAGTCCAAGGTCAGTGCTCAGGCTCTGAGCTCAAGCCCAGGACTGGCAAAAAAGAAACACACATAAAATAAAAATACATTTTGCATATTTAAACACATTTGATTTTTAAAGGGATTCCTTTGTACAACTTTAGATAATTTTAAGAGATTGAGAGAATAACAGAGGGTGAGCTGAGAAAGTACATCACATCATTTGCTCTCCTGTATGTCTTGACATTGACCCCCAGAAACAAACTCCACTCTACAAAAGTAGCAACATCTAGTTCATATGTCAGCTTTCTTTGCTGTTTCCAGGGTCCACATTCTGTTAGCTGCTACCATGAAGCCTGATTCCAAAGTGCAAAGTTGTTTGGGACACTCATAGGGCTAGCCAACTCTCAGCCTCTAGTTACTTTTCATTCAGTGAGTATTCTCATTTTTATGGCATATATTCCCTAGTTCAAATAATTTAAAAACAATATTACAAAACGAGAACAGTTCATTATCTGTTTGGGTAGTTGAATAGTTCTGGAAGTCTGTTCCATTTGGGGAATTTTAGGATTTATGATCCAGCAGGCTTTCATAAGGATCTTCCTGTGGTAGTTGGAAAGCTGAACACTTGGATTTTAAATAAAGTTGTCTATAGGAACTCATTTGTTCTAAGACACTGTCAAAAGATTGGATTAATTTGAAAACTCAGATAAGTATTGGGACTCTTTTTGAAGATAAAATTGCCAGTATCTTGTTATCTGGTTTATTGTATATACGATTATTTATTTGAAAAAGGAAAGGGAAGGAGGGGAAACAAGACGAGGGGAGAGGGTGGGGGAGAGAAATGGGGACAGAAACATGAGAAGGGGTATCAATGTATGTGAAGTAATGCACCTTCTATTGGCGAATATAACGGTAATCCTTTTATTAATTACAATAAAAGAAAAAAATGTCAGACCAAAGTGTTCACCAATTCAGACCTTCATGATAAAGGCAACATGCATTAAACTTTTGGTAACATCATTTATTGCCTCTGATTGCTGCCAACTGTACTCAATGAGCAGACACAGATCTCTTTATTTTTAGATTTTGAGAGGAAATTTTTCCTGTACCTAATCATCACTTTGCTGGTAGTAGCAAGGGGTGAGGTTCACTCTAATTATAAGCAAGTATTTAGAGCTATCAGATTTTTGCACTTCTCAGTTCTTGAAAACTTCATTGAGCAGAATTTTTCCTTCTTTCGATTCCCAATCTACATTTTTTTTTTGGTCTGTCGTGGCATTTGAACTCTGCCTGGGCACTGTCCCTGAGCTCTTCAGCTCAAGGCTACTGCTCTACCCCTTGAGCCACTGGTCACTTCCAGTTTTCTGGTGGTTTATTGGAGATAAGTCTTATAGACTGCCCTATCTGGACTGGCTTTGAACTGGGATCCTCAGATCTTAGCCTCCTTAGTAGCTAGGATTACAAGCATGAGCCACCGGTGCCTAGCTTTACACTTACATTTTAACAATGAATATCTTCTCCATCAATGGTCAAATGCATGATAAATTATATTATACTACACACAGAAATGCATTGTTATATTTTTTATTAACTTGTCTTAAGGATTTGTTGCTGGGTTCCTTCTATTTGGATAGAAATGTGTTGCTAGAATTTAGAAATTCAAGAGTCTTCCAAGTTAATGCTTTTCAAACCTGACAATTGAGGGTAAAAATATAACCCTAAATAAGAGACCCATATGTATGGCCCCAGCATTTGTACAACTGCTTAAAGATAATAACAACAACAGTTATTAATTAGTTAGTTAAAGGCCAAAAGGGGAAACATAGGAATTTATGTAGCAAGAAAAAGTAAACCAAAAGCTGTTTCCTCCTACTATACACACTCAGCTGGTATATCGTCATCGGTCTTCCAGTAAATACTACTAGATATCCTACAATTTAATTTATTTAACTGGCTACCTTGAGTTATGATCAGACCCTGCAGGTTCATGGTTCAGTCCCACTGATATTCCTTACTTAGAAAATAAATCACAAGACATGAGAAAAGGTATCAAATGTTAGTGAAGTAATGCACCTTCTGTCTGTTGAATATAATGTAACCCTTCTATTAATTACAATAAAAATATGTGAAAAAAAATCAATCACAAATACAAGGTCGCCAAGAACTTCTGTCTAGCTTGGCTACAAATCATAAGTTATGATGACTCCTTTTGGGATTTTATTATTTGCTAGAATGGCTTATAGAACTCAGGAAATCATTTTATCAAAGGCTTACTAGTTTATTATATAGAATGCCACAATGGGCATAAGTGGGCACCCAGATAGAAGAGATGCACAGGACAAGAGCACAGGAATTCCCATGCCCTCCCTGAGTATGCTATCTTTCTGGCACCATCTTGACAGCCTAGGAGCTCTCCAGACCCCAGAATTCAAGGAATGGTATGGAGGTCCTATTATTCAAGTATAATTTATTTATTTTAGTTCAATTCCTCTGTTCTTCCTGGAGGGTATTTGGGGCCAAAAGTTCCAAGCATCCAATCATAGCTGGATGTTTCTGATGACCAGTTCATCCTGCGGCCACTAAGAGCAGATAAGTAGAAACAAAAGATATTCCTATCACCCAGGGTTGGCTCTGTGTTTAGGAATGTATCAGGAACTAGGAGTACAGAGTAAATGGACATTTGTTATTTATTATAACACAGTACTGGCTTGTAATTTATAGCTTTTTTCTGTTTTACTGTGTCTTTCTTTGCATTGAATAAACTACAAAAAATTGAAGTCTTGTATAAATTGCACATAGCTGTTGTCTCATTATTTAGGAGACTGAGACAGAAAGATTGAGAATTCAAGGCTAGCCTTGGCTGCATAGTAATTGCTGTGTCAGTCTAGCAACATAGTAAGTCAAAGAGAGAAAGGGGGGGTGAGAGGAAGAGAGAGGAAGAAGGTGAAGGAGGAAGTAGAAGCCAGAGGGGAAGGAAGAAGAAGAGAGAGAAGAGGCATTGAATGTAATGTTAATAAAACTGATATTATCAAGTGTTTAGTTTTAGGATAAAATTTGAGTACTGAATTGAATATGACTGTACTGTCTGCAATTTTTCAAACCTGATTATTTTGTGTAGACATTTTGAGATTTCACATGCCATCGACTTTACCCATTTATGGTACATTCATGGAGTTGTGAAAGCATCACCATAATCTAAAATAAGCATAACTTCCTCACACTAAAGAAACTTCAAGTCATTAACAGTTATTTCCTATTGTTCCATTCTCCTATCCCTTGGCAACCTTCTGCCACTATGAATTTGTCTGTGCTGGGTACTTAATATAAATGGAATAATGCAATATGTGGACTTTATGTGTTTTACTTCTTTCATTTAATATCTTCTCAAAGCTCACCCAGGTTGTATCAGTACTTCACTGTTTTAACGACCAAATAATATTCCATTATATGGGTATATGACAAATTTTGTTTCAGCATCAGCTGAAAGACATTTGCATTGTATCCATACTTGGGCCATTGGTAAGTAATGTTGCCATGAGCATGTGCCATGGCTTCATATTAGACCTGAGTTTTCCATTTTCTTGAGTGTATACCTAGGAAAACTCTTCATTTAGCACTTTTAGTAACTATCAAACACTTTTCTGAAGCAACTGTACCATTTTACAGTCCTGTCAGCAATATGTGAGAATTCCAACTTTGATACATCCTTGCCAACATGCAACTGCTAGATTCTAACTGTCTTGATGGGTGTGAAGCAGTATCTTATCTGTTTGCTTTGCATTTCCCCATTAGCAAATGATGTCAAACACCTTTTTAAATGTGTCTGTTGATTATCATATATCTTCATTGAGGAATATCCACTGTGATCATTGACCTATATTTGGCTTATGTATTTAACTGTTGGGTTATAAGAAGGTTTTCTTTATTGCGAGCATGTATGAGTAGAAAAATGAATTTAAAAAAACAGCAACTATTTTAAACATCTAAGAAACATTATGTACAGTTTGATTGACATCCATTTTATATATCCTAACTTTTAGGGATCATTTGGGTAATAGGAGCAAACTGACACTGATACTGATACTGTGTAAATACAATACAGATATAGAATCCTGAATCTGTTTATAGCCTCTTAGCCATAGGCAATATGCCTACTGGAGAAGTAATGAGTTCGTAGGGATAAGTGATATATGTTGTGAATGTTTTGATATTTATGAATGCCTCAAGTTACATAAATTCGAAATTCATATGTGCAGTAGAAAATATTTCACTGATTCTGTTGGTGGATTTTGTTGTTAGCTAAGTTGTATGGAAACTGAAGAGCTAAGTATCTCATTTGTGGCATTGTGAATTTTTCTAAGGGAGGAAAACCATTTTTTTTCCTTGCAAATCGTTGAGGGAAATTATCTTTTCTGTTTTTAAATGACCAAAATTGGATTTCTACATCACAGATTTGTAAAACTATGAAGCATGTATAAAATCATGTTTATTCATTTGATATTCTAAACATAAGTATACTAAACTTGATTATGTTAATTTCCAAAGAAAAGAACATTAAGCTTAGAATTAAGCAAATATACAGAAGTTGCAATTGTGTACCAGGGTTGCTTCAGTTTCTAGGATTACATCAAATCTTATTCCCAGATCTAATTAGCAACTATTTATTGGTGTATCTGACATGCAACAGCTGACTTTTCTCACCTCAACGACTAGCACATCATTGACAGAGAAAGTAAAGCACTGGCTGTTAATTAGTTGAGCCAGAATCCTCCAGCCTCATTGAAGCTCTTTAGAGCAGACTCAGAGATGGTGCAGCAGTGGTTCTGAACCACAGGGCTAGAGGGCAAGTGCTTAAGGGACTACATAAGAGATGGCTATTTTTAGATGTACAAAGGAGGATTGAAGTATCATAAACACTGTCATTCTCAGTGCTCTGTGCTACTCTAAGTCTGTGTCCATAACATCAAGTTCCTAGAGCTATCCTAGAGACTGGTAGCTCAAACTGAATAGTATTCCTCACATTTCTGAGACTAGAAGTGGAGAATCAAGGCATTGTCAGGGCAGTAGTCCTTCAGAACCCTCTAATAGACCATGCTTCCTTGCCTCTACCTAGGTTTTGGTGTTCTGTGGCAATTCTTGGCATTCCCAGCTCCCAGCATCCCCAGTCTAGTCTCTGCTGCTGCTGTCTCCTGTCTTTTTCCTATGGACCACAATCCTAATCCACTCTAATACAGTATGACCCCCAAGACCCTATTTTTATTTTTTTCACATATTTTTATTGTAATTAATAGAAGGGTTACATGATATTTGCCGGACAGAAGGTGCATTAATTCACATACATTAATACCCTTCCACCTGTCTTAGTCCCCATTTCCCTCCCCCTACCCCCACCCGTCATCTTGTTTTCCCCCCTTCCCTATCCAATTTCAAATAACCAAATACAAATATATCCGATATATCAGGTAACAAAGTGAGATACTGTAACAATGAGATAACCAAGGCACAGCAAAAGAGATGAGAGACAACATAGTACCTTAAGGACAACAATCATTCATTATATGGCTTACGTTTCTATATCCTAGAGATCCTTTCATTTAGAGCCAAGACCCTATTTTTAAAAAAATATTTTTATTGTCTTTAAATTGTTACAGAGGACTTGACATTCAACAAAGCAGTTCAAAGACCCTATTTCTAAGTAAGTTCACATCCTGAGAATCCCAGTGGGAATGAATTTTGGTGAGGGAGTAGATACTATTCCAACCAGTACAGAAACTTAGCCATTTTGTATTTTTTATTTTCTTTCTATTTTTACATATATTTTCATTGTAATTAGTAGACGGGTTATATTATATTCTCCAGATAGAAGGTGCATTACTTCACAAACATTGATACCCTTTCTCATGTTTCAGTCCCCATTTCCCTTCCCCCACCCACCATTTTCTTTTCTCTTGATTAGTGTTGATTGTTGTTGTAGGCAGTATTGGAGTTTGGACTTATGAGTCTTACTTTGTTTAGCTCTTTTGGAGGTGTGCAACTGGTTTTTGTCAATATTGACAGGAGCATTCAGGGACAGGTTTATTGCATATACCCTGTAAGACATTCATTATCGTTTGTGGGCATATCATTAAAAACTGCATGCATGTGTATATACATATGTATACAATTAAAATTCCATATTACAGCAGCTTAAATAATTGTGTGTGCTCCGCTTTTGTAAATGGAGTGTGAAGTGAGTGGGTCAGGGTTTGTGGGGCAGTCTCCATGTCGTCTGAAACAAATCTATGGCTTCTATGCATAGACAGCCCTGGTAAAAATGTCTGTCCTATTGCATACTACTGTCATGTAGAAAGGCAAGAAAAGCTCCCCTCCCCCAGGACAGTTGTCCCTGTAAACAGCCTCCTGTAACAATTCCATGAATGTTAGCAGATTTTTTTTTTAACCTTAGACTCTTTGTCCTCTCTGAATGGTAGAGCCAATAATGAGACTACTGATTAAATAACAACTTTTATTTTTTGCCAAGAATAGGAGAAATGGAAGATGAAGTTGCAAATGAACTTCTTCTGGGGTTTGGAAGCTACAGATATACAGTAAGAGAAATGAAAAGAAAGGAAAGCCTATAAAGAAGAATTTCTGGGAAAGGGTGGGGATTTTCTAGGGATTCAGGCCTTACCTGTGTTCAGTCCTTTTATGGTTTTTCTTTTCTCTTCTGGTCAAATGTCATTATACTAGGTGTGTGTCCTAGTGTTTAGACAGAATTGTAATGAAGTTAGAGGTTTTCTGGTAGGCAAGCTGGAAGTTACCTTAGATCCAGCAGTCTGGTCAGCCCATCCAGTGAGGGACTTCTGGTCTACAAGCATCCTGTTCTTCAAGGTAAGCAAGATTGGAGTGAAATAGAAATTCACCTGTCACCTAGGCAGTATAAGATTAGGTGGGGTAACACTAACATCTCATTTGTCCTGTGATTACATTTGGCATGAAGGAGGGAGATCACTGTTTTCTTTCCCTCCAAGTTTTAGTGTTCTCAGCTGTTCTCTTAGGAAGACTAGTGGGGGAGTGGATGTAGACCATGTAGAAGACAGCATTGTCTGCTGTCAGGGAATTGTACTTCCTAATATTGTGAAGATAGTACTTGGAGACCAAGGATCTGGAATGAGAAGTTACCATATATGTAGCCCTGTTCCCTGGATAAAAACATTTTGCTGTAGAACAAGAGTTTTACAAATGATTTATGAGACACCTGTTCATACATAGAGAACATCATTCTCTCCTTCAGGCCTGAGTGAAAGTGAATAATTTACATTTCCATTTGGATCAGCTCCCACTAAACTCTGTGGTGCTTCCATGTGTGCATAGCCACTGGGAAGGCAAAGGAAAACATGGCCACAGGTGGCTTGGCTCTATACCCCATCCCAAACATCACAGTGTGCAAAGAGAATTCCAACAGGAACCATGACCTTTTTCCTAATACTATACTAGCTTCTCCCCTATAGGCTTCCTTTCCTCCAACATCTCACATGGTGGGACAACAGAGAAAACTGTACTTTCCCTTTAAGTTATTTGAATTTGAATGGTTAATGTCTTACTTTCAGATTCAGAATGAGGAAAAATTGCTCCAATGCTTTGTCAGCCATTTTGATGTGTGTGATTTTAAGTAATTAGCCAGGCATCGGGTGGCATAAAAAATAGACACATCTTTTCACAAGTCACGGCTCTTCCTGTATGGAAACTCCAGACTGGGCCCCAAGATATCACTATAGCATTAGATAAATGTCCATGAATGTCAGTTCTAGGAAGAATGAAATGGGAAACAAAATCCATGGAAATCTACATATTATATGGAATTAGTTTACCACATTCAAGTGACTCTATGGGGCCTAACCTTCCATTCTTATACCTGTAATGATGTGGATTTTAGTTCTTCCCAGATAAACAGGATGTTGTAGAGCAAGTCCTTCCTCAAATGTAAAAATATATGAGGAACAATGACAAGGACCCTAGTGGCACTGAGTTCTATTTTCTGATTGCGTTCTTCACTCAGTTCACTTTGCAGTCGACAACTGAATATCTCCTATGCCCAGGGAACTGATGAGCACTGGATGTATGACGTGAGTAAGGCATCAGACCAGTCCATTCATCTCTGAGAATGAGGCAAAGATTGAAATTAGAGTTGTGTACAGAGAAGTATCTTCTCCCAGTTAACAAAGCCCATTCCCAAAAATGGAGAGACTATTTGGTACAGTCCAACTTTTAATGAAACTAATTTGCTCTGAGCTATCCTATAATGAATTAGACAATTGTGATAAATGTCATAAATCTACTGCAGTAGAATTCAACTGAGATTAAAAAAAAAAAACAGCCAAAGAGGTTGCAAGTTTAGATGGTGAGGAAGCAAAGAGATAGAAGAATATTAAAGCTGTGAGATCGTCTTAAGGGAACCACCACAGGCTGCTTAGGGTGAGCCACAATCAACTTCTTGATGGGAACAAGAACTCTAGCTTTTTCATGGTTCAGTTGTAGGGTGAGAAAGCTCAGAATACAGGGCAGAACAGCTCAGAATTAAAAAATAAATAAGTTCCTCATGTATAATTCTTAACACAGCGTTTATAAAGTATGGCCTCTGGAAACATGACACAAAATGCATTATAACCTAACATTCCCAGTCTTTTCCTAATGAAAAAAATGCAAGGAGACTGAGATCAAAGGGGGAAGATATTTGGGGAGCTGTTTCATCTCAGGTCCTAAGAGAGAGATGATGGGCTGGATTCTGAAATCCAGTCTTATCTTTGGTCAGTGTTATGTCTTTTGACATGGTTGTTTTCTTCAGGTTTATAATCTGGTTTCATGATTTTTCCCCCCTTCCTGGCTTATTGGCTGGTTTTGAAGCCACACTTTGTTCTTCAGCAGGTTCATAACCTGTCTGCCACCAGATGTCTCCTGTTGTTATCTGACTTAAACCAGCTTCATTGATGTCAAAAGGGGGAGGATTACAGGACGATTGAGATCAAACAGAGAGCAAAATTGATGGTGAACCTGAGGAAAAAGGCCAAGATTTGTCTCTAATGGCTCTGTTTCTACCATTTGGGTGAATTATGCATGCTCTGGCCTAAAGCTGCCAGTCCAGGCTGATCTGCCTCCAGCTAGACAAGCCCAGAGAGATCCAAACATGGAAGAAACTAAAAGCAGCATCCTGACTATGGCCACAAATGGGCAGATAGGCTTGCCTTGGGACAACATCCATGGTATTAACTGCTGACCACCGGGGTGTGTGTGTGTGTGTGTGTGTGTGTGTGTGTGTGTGTGTGTGTGTGTGTGTTTGGGTGAGTCCTGGGGCTTGAACTCAGGGCCTAAGCACTGTCCCGAGCTTTTATGCTCAAGGCTAGCACTAGGCACTAGTACCACTTGAGCTACAGCTCCATTTCTGGCTTTTTGGTGGTTAATGGGAGGTAAGAATCTCAGGAAGTTTCCTGTCCAGGCTGGCTTTGAACCACAGTCCTCAGATCTCAGCCTCTTGAATAACTAAAATTATTGACATGAGCAAAGATTACTGACAGGGCCTTCTTTTCTAAAGCCCTCCAAGTGAGAACTTGGAAGTAAAGCATGTTTATTACTGCCTGAGGTGAAAAGAACTTCACAGTAACATGAGAAGTAAAGCACTCATGTGTTTTGAGCTCATGTTTTTCTGAACCATGTTGTCTGGTCATAAGATGACAGGCTAATTTCTCAAGTTATTTCTGATACCTATGAAGAGTTTAGTTGGCCCCACATGGTACCGTCTTTGAGCAGGCCCAATCAGAGGAAGCAGGTGGCACATTAATTTTTTTAATTGTCTTTTGTTGTCAGGGTAACGTATAGAGGGGTTACAGTTACATTCATCAGGTAGTGGATACATTGCTTCTTGAACACTGATTCCCTTCTCTTTTTTCTCCCACTTCCCTCCCCCCACCTCCTCCCAATCATCTTGTTTTCTCCCTTCCCTTCCCTATTTCAAATAAATAAAGAAATGTATGTACAATATACCAGGTAACAAACTGATACAGTAACCACATGAGATTAACAATAAGGGGAAAAAAAGAGAAAAGGAATAACTTCACGTAGTACATTAAGAACAATAGTCACAAAGATAAGCTTCTTGTTTCCATATCCTAGAGTTCATTTCGTTTGACTATATTACCCTATGTACATAGGTTTTGAGCTATTATAATCCTCTGCTAGGAGAGTCCTAGATGTGTACTAATTATTACAAATGAAGGAAACCATGGAGCCTATGTTCCTTTGGGTCTGGCTTATTTCACTTAATATGCTTTATTCCAAGTCTTTCCATTTCCTTACAAATAGGGTAATGTCATTATTTCTGATGGGGCAGCATAGAATTCCATTGTGTGTAAGTTCCACGTCTTCTTGATCTATCCATCTACTAAAGAGGATCTGGGTTGGTTCCATACCTTAGCTCTGGTAAATAATGCTACAATTAACATTGTTGTGGCACATTAATTTTTAAGTCATGGATAACTTCCATGTTGAAAGAGTCTTGTGCTAGGAATGTTGGAATGGCCTCCATTAAATGTGTTCATTTTCATTCCACTCTCTAAAGATGAATGTACAATCTTTACTCTCCACCTCTACTCTTTATATAAATTTCAAGTATCATTTTGATTGGTTGATTAATCAATTTATTAATTATCTTCAGAACTATTTTGTGATTCTTTTAAATCATGGTTTATAACATTTTATGTGATACCAAGAACAATTTTGAGACTTCTCTACAGCTCTTTTAATGCAGTCATCAAGACATAAGGAAATACAGTTTTTGAGATACAACTTACAGATTTTAATACATGAGTCTGAAGCTGGGGCAATTTTATTGTGAGACATGCTGTTCTTGTGAGCTACATGCCTGAAATCTTCATACAGGCTAGGATTAGACATAGAGCTTTACTTTGTATGTACCCAACTTCTTCTTCCTGTTTCTTTTGTTTCTCCTGCTGAGTCTTTTCTAATCTGTCCATTTTTCTTTCTTTTCATTCTTCCCTCCTTCCTACCTTCCTTCCTACCATCTTTATGGTTCTCCTTTATTAATTCCTAGTGCCTTCAGCCCTTCCCCAGGAAATTAAAAGAGGGAACCTATATAAATGAAATTGATTCTATTAAGTATATTTAGCTCATTACTTGCCTCATGAACTGAGAAAGTAAGGCTTATGGATTAATAAAACAAAATCATATAATCTTGACATTTTTCTCTAGAGTCAGGAGAACAGTTTTGCAGAATGGGCAAAAGTTATGGTTTCTTGCTGAGTCTCATAAAATGTTGCATTATAGAAGTGGGCATTAGGCACAAAGGGAACACAGTGAAGTTTCTCTCTTCACTCTATAGATAGATAGATAGATAGATAGATAGATAGATAGATAGATAGATAGATAGATAGAGATATATACACTATCACATGTTCCATTCAATGTATATATATATATATATATATCCATTAAGGCTGGTTTATATATGCAACAGAAGGGTATAATATTCCCTTCAAATGAACATCATTACCTCACTCTAACAATGAAATGAAAGGCTGGTAGGGATGGCAGTGTAAACTCAAAGCCATGGGATTGGCAATGTGAAGCTATTGAAACCGGTGTCTTTTCTCTCCCCACTCAGTGTCTCAAGGCAAAACCTCATTAAGCACGTTTGAAGAGGTTTATCACTGTCTCGTTTAGACCTCTGAAAGAGAGGGAAGGAGAAGCAAAAGTACAGGAGTGAAGGAGTCTGTGGGGGGTCTATAAGACAATTTTCTCCCTTTCTTTGCTCTCCTAATCCCATGGTAAAGTTTAAGGTATCTGAGAACTGATTACAACACTTGTGGTTGCTACTTAGGAATAACTTCAAATATCTAAGTATATAAGCATCCTAAGGAACATTTTTTAAAAATCCTTCAAACCAAACACACTATTACATGTTCCATTCAATGGCCACAGTGGGGTCATAGAAAGCACAGACCCACAAGTATGTGTTCCACATAGAGTGGATCCTGTAACTTTCAAAACACAGTCCTGAGAGACAGTGAAAAAGATGGATAGAATCTGCTCATTGAACAGCCTGTTAGCTGGTGCCTATTTTTGGAGAACTTTGAAAAAATATACCTCCCTCTTTAAGTAAGATTGTTGGCAAAAGGTTCCATTTCCAGACAGGGAGTGGGATTGTCTCTGGTCAAAAAAAAAAAATAGCGTTTTACGTCCAGTTAGGCAAAGAGAAAAGGAAGGAGGTGCTTGTAATAGGCTAACACAGCTCTCCTGAAAGTACAGACTTGGAATCGGCTTGGCCAGAGCTATGTCCCATGATCACTAAGAGTCAGAACCCATGCAGATGGGAAGAAGAGAAATAGATTTGGGTTAAGTGCCTGCTCAGGAGAGAGGACATTCAGATCAACGGGGTAAACTGAATGCTTCTAAGAAGACAAGCTTAGCACATCCTCCACAACCCCACTGACATAGCTCATGGTTTGTGTCCTGTCTAGATAATTCACTGTGGGAAGTCCACAGGAAGCATGCAAATGTTTACTCTCTCTGAGAGCTGAAATTTCTGCCCAGCTCCTGTCTTGTAGCAAACAAAATAGCCTTGAGGCTTGGAATATGCTTTATCATAGAGCATCTGAAAATAACTCAACTCTGAAGTTCCATGATGAAGCTGTCCTCTGGCAAGAGGGTAAAAATAAGTCTTTATCCATCATCAGCACATGCTCAGCCAGGCTCTTTCAGTGACTAGATGCTAATGTATGTGTCTGCTTTGGGCCAATGTTAACCCCTAATCACTTGTCTTCAGAGGAGCTGGCTGTTCTCTGTGGAAAAGACTCTGACCTGAGTTACTTGATGTTCATTGAGTAGACGGGCTCTCGTCTATTCTTGAAAGTGGATTCATTGAACTGTTCAGTCATTGAAATCTTGATACAGCAGAGACCCACTAGTGTTTGAGTTGCCTTAAATGACATTTTCTTCACTGGGTGCCAGTGGCTCCTGCCTGTAATCCTAGTTACTCCGGAGGCTGAGATATGAGGATTGTAGTTGAAAGCCATCCCTGACAGAAAAGTCCCCATGAAAATCTTATCTCCAAGTGGTAGAGTGCTAGCCTTGAGCACAAAGAAGCTCAGGGACAGCACCCAGGCCCTGAGTTCAAGCTACAGGACCAGCAAAATAAAATAAAATAAATGGCATCTTCTTGTTTTGTTTTGTTTTTTAAAAAAAAAGTCTGAATTGAAATTCAGGTATGTCTTTAAGGTATTCTCATTGGAAGCTAGATAATTTGATCCATCGAGACATTTTGAAAACTTAGTTATTTCTTTCCTGGGGCCCAAGAAACCACCTTCTTCTGTCTGTCTGTCTGTCTTTCTTTCCTTTTGTCTGTCTGTCTGTCTGTTGTGGGCTTGGACTCTGGGCCTGATTACTATCCCTGAGCTCTATAGCTCAAGGCTACCACCCTACCCCTTGAGCCACTACGCCACTTTCAGTTTTCTGGTGGTTAATTAGAGATAAGAGTCTCACGGACTTTTTAGTGCCCAGGCTGGTTTTGAATTGAGATCCTCAGATATCAGCCTCCTGAGTAGCGATGATTATGGGCGTGAGCCACCCCACCCAGCTTAAACCTCATTTATTTCTATTCTTTGTGGCTAAAGACCTACTTTGCTCTATGTTTACATTATAAAAGCTGTTACTTTTGATTAGGTAATACCACCTATCAGATCACTTAGCATTCAACAAATGTGTTCCACCTAGGAAGTAGAAATCTGTCCATGTCTTCTTTAAAACCCAAGTTCCTTACAAAAATCTGTAGTTCTTGGAGTAAAGTTAGGAGAAAATTTAGGTTTACAATAGGGCAAAATCTAGATACATAAGGCCATATAGGATGAGGCTAAATGAAAGGACCTCCAGGTTATGGAAACAAGAGCCATATAATGTGATTGTTGTTCTTAATGTACTATGTTATTTCTCATCTCTTTTGTTGTCTCTTGGTTGTTTTCATATTGTTACAGTATCTTACCTTGTTATCTGTTACATTGCATATATGTTTATTTGTTTATTTGAAATAGGATAGGGAAGGGGGAAAACAAGATGAGGGGAGGGGTTGGGGGAAAGGAAATGGGTACAAAAACATGAGAAGGGGTATCAATACTTGTGAAGTAATGCACCTTCTACCTGGCAAATATAATGTAGCCCTTCTATTAATTACAATTAAAATATTCAAAAAAAGAGAAAATGTAGTTTTAAAATATATGCTTCATAAGCCAGACTCAAAGTAACATAGGCTCAATGGTTTCCCTCATTTGTCATAATCAGTAGAAACCTTGGGCTCTCCTAGCAGAGATTTACAGTAGAGCAAAACCTAGATACATAAGGCCATATAGTATGACACTAAGTGAAAGGACCTCCAGGATATAGAAACAAAAGGCATATAATGAGTGATTGTCATCCTTAATGTACTGTTATCTCTCATCTCTTTTACTGTTCCTTGGTTATCTCATATGGTTACAGTATTTTACCTTGCTATCTAATATATTATATCTGTCTTTATTTGGTTATTTGAAAGTGGATAGGGAAGGGGGGGAAACAAGATGAGGGGCGGGGGTGGGGGAAGGGAAATGGGGACCAAGACATGAGAAAGAGTATCAATGTTTGTGAAGTAATGCACCTCTCTCTGGTGAATATAATGTAACCCGTCTTTAATTACAATAAAAAATATATGAAAAAAATATATATGCTTCATTGGTAGAGTCGGATATATTTTTTCCACCAGAGATCTATAAGTGATCAAATATTTTCTATGAAAATGTCACTGAAATTTCAGAGGGTGGCAAGTAAGGATAAGAACCAGTACTCCCTCTACATGAATATAGGCTCCAGCAATTGTCAGGAATATCCTGACCGAAACCATGTGTTTAGATGTGTCAACATGAATATCTTATCTTCAGATGTCATATTGAACCCTAACAGAAATTGTAGCTAAATTAAAAGATATCATTAGGTTTATAGTGTCTTAAGCATGCAAACCTAACAACTTGGAGGCAAACTCAGTTATAAAACATTCACAAGACTCCACCCACAACCAATGGCTAAGGGAGTTATGGGGCTAATGCTCAGTGATGTGGGCCTAATGTATCATTCTAGAGACAAAGAGAAGCACAGATTGGGAGGATTGCAGTCCAGGACCTGTGTCAAAAATAACGCATTAATAAAGGGGTTGATAGAATGGCTCATATTGATATGACATGTGATGGCCTAAGTTCAAACCACAGTTCAGACTCCTCCCATCCCACCATCCCCAAAGAGAGCCCAATTAGGAAAAAGGCCCTCAAAATATGTAGAATAACAAGAACAGCAGTACAGCAGCCTTCCTGCAGACACTTGAATACTTAGTTGTTTTTGTAGATAAACTGGATGCAAACAATAAACATCTCCAGCTGTAATCTGAGCAATAAGATTAACAATAACAGAGGAAAGCTGATTACAAACAGATATATTTACAACCAAAATGTTAGCCCAGAAGAACAGATGGAAGGCCTAGAGAATGGCTCATTCATTTAATTTGTGTTCAAGAGCATAAGAACAATAGAACCAAAAATTTTAAAGTGAATTGTCCTAAGGCTTAACTTGCGACATTTACATTGCCTTAAGATTATATTAATGTGGGAAATAGCTCCAGAAAATAAAATATCAGGTATACTATTAGGTGATTAGGTCAATAAGTCCATGAAGACTTGACCTTCTTCTTAAAACTGTTAGTGTGGGCCAGAAGTTTGGCCTAGTGCTAGACTGGTTGCCCAGCACGCACAAAGACCCGGGTTCAATTCCTTGGTACCACATACATAGCTGGAAGTGGTACTGTGGCTCAAGTGGGAGAGCTCTAACCTTGAGAAAGTCCAAGGACAGTGCTCAGGCCCTGAGCTTAAGCCCTAGGACTGGGGGAAAAAAAACAAAACTGTTGGTGTGTGGAAAAGCAAACTGCAAGTCTGTTACATACTCAGACTGCTCTGCCTGTTTTCTAGAGGCCAGATGTTAGTTCTCCTCTCTCTGCCTTCTACTGGTGGAAAAGTCTTAGCACAGCCTGGTTCTTCAGTGAAAGATGTGGAAGTGTTCCCTCTTTGCATCAAAGAACCAGTTGTCAAATGAAAGGAGTAGAATTCTCCTAAGCAGATAGCAGCGTAACTATTACTTGATTAACTCCTCCTTAATCTTGACCTCAGCCAAATGTTTTTCCTACACATGCTTTTCAAAAATGAAAAATAGAAAACAAAAGAGATGTACACCAACAGGCTTGAGGTCTGTTTAGAGACCCCTAGAGGCTAATTTGCCGTCAGTTCATGTCATAGCATTTCATCTGGGTGAGCAAGAAGGTTGAAGACTATAGCTTGAGTTAAGCTTTGGTATTGTCATGGTCTTCAGTAAACATGCATTGGGCTCTGAAAGGTCTCAGATGTAGTCCCTGGTCTCTTAACAGATTCCATCCACTGGAAAGGAATTCAGTATTTGTTCATCCCATCATTTGTGGAAAAAAAAAAAAACCTGCTTCTGTGGAGACTGTTCTGTAAGAAGTTTAGCAGGAAACAAAGCAGACAAGGTCCTTCTGCTCATGAAATTTGCATTCTAAATGAAAAATTTAAGTCAAGACAAATGAGAAAATCAATCTTAAATTAAGTGATGTGAAGAAATAAATGAAAGAGGATATTGTAGTAGGGATCTGGAAGATCTGGAAAACTCTTTAGACAGAGGAAGGGAATGACAGCTGAGCTTCATCCTGAATGACGAGGCAAACATCCATGAGAAGAGTTGCCACCTGCTTCTAGGCAAAGGCCTGAAAGTGGAGACCAATGAAGAAAACAAATACCACATTTTTTGTAAATAATTAGAAAATAGCAGATTTGACAAGAACAAGCTGGGGAATAAAAAGGAGACTGGGTGGTGGCAATCAGAGAAGGCCTGGTGGAGAAGGAAGCCTGGAGAAGCTGTTTAGAACCTCTGATGAGATGTGGTGGAGGAAATGGAAGGATGGTTTTTCTGATGGGGAGGCGTGTGCAGTGTGCCAGAATACCAAAGCAAATTTGTACACGTTGTGGTGGGGAAGGACTTTGTACAATAAGTCTGTACTGGATTGTGGCTTGAATAAGTAGGCAGGAGAGAGCCACTGGAGAGTTTTGAGCAACAGAGTACCATGTACCAGGTAGTGAATAGAACAAGTAATCTGGCATCTGATGGGATCTGGTGGTGGCACGGTGGAAGAAAGCCACTTGAATTCAAAAACAACCTTAAAGCCTGGCTTAAGGTGGGAGCATAAAGTTAGGAGTAAAGGGCAAGTTCAAAAGGGAGACCTGCCCAAACATTTCTGGAGTGTTAAGTCCATTGCTGTCATAAATGGTGATTTGGGAAAGGGATCATGGACCTGAAAAAAACCACAGTGATCCCAGGATTCTAAATTTGCATTATCAAATTCAGTAGCCACTAGCTATCTATGTAAATGTTATTAAATTAAAAGCCAAGTAATTTTTACACATTAGATCCCCAGTTGAAGGCATCTTATTTCAGAGGTTTAGATGACATGGCAGCTAATGGCATTGGTTAATGCAGATATAAAAGATGCCCATCGTTGCCAAAGAGCCCAAAGCCAGATCACTAATCTTTCAGATATACAATCCTTCCTTCTGTAGAAGGTGAGAATATCTCCCATGCTGTTTCATAACAGACACTATCTTCCTATTGAAATTTTTATGTGTTCAAAGCATATCCACTTACATAAACCATTTAGATTCTATGTAGTATCCCATTGTTTTGACTGCTGATTGCTCTAGGGTTGACAAAGAACAACAGGAAAAAAAAAATAACCCTTTCCAGAAAGAGCAGACTGAGTTTCACTCATCACAGAGGATGAATTAAAATCTCAGCCAGACTCTACCTGTCTGACTCAGACAGTGGCCCCAGGGGGGGGGGAGGGGAGAAGGACGTTCATGCTGTAAAACCCAAGCTCATCATCCAAGAAGTGACTGAAGGAATCCTCTCTAGTCTGGTGGAGACAGACTTAAAAACTAGCATCCCTGGATGCCACTAGTGGAATTCATGGGATCTGTGTTTCTACTTGAGCATGGACATGTTTGTAACAGTAGAAATGGAAATAGGGGATGGTAAAGATGTTGTTGCCATTTGTGTCCATGTCCTGATAGACTGCTTCTTGATATTGTTATCATTTTTTTCTGTTCTCAGGGGAAAATAGCCTTGTACTCTGTGCCCATTTGAGTTAGTTTGGGATAAAACAACAACAAAAAAGTTGGGCTGTCTGTCCCATGTACCCCTGTTCATCCTGAAATCAGAATGAGTCTTACTGCCCAGTGTATTTCTAGAATCCAGTGTTTGCCCAGCATCAAGCAAGAATGAGACCAATTGGCTGAGTCTAAAATGTAGATTAAAGTCATAATTTTACTAGCTGTGGATTCCATGAAATTACCTTACTTTTCTAAATTCCTGTTATTTCATCTTTAAAATGAGGGCTATCCATTGATCTTCTATGACCATATCACAAGATAAGAGGAAACAATTACAATTCCCTTAGAAACTAAATGAACCCTAACTTTTCCTGGTCCTCCTTCTTCCTGCCTTTTCTTGATAGCGTCCTGTTGGAAATGCTGGATGAACAGGGAAATGGGTGGAGCACAGGAGGATAGGCTGCCTCTAAGTTGGTTAATAGACTTCAGGCTACCATTTTGTTTTGTTGTAATTTTCTTTGCTCTTTAAATACTGAACATTTTTCCTAAGGTTTAACAGAGAGAAATAGTTTTTTAGACTATTTACTATTACAATATTTCTCTACCCCCAAATAAAAAGAACATTCTCCTTACAAGTCTACATGCAATGTAAGGCTGCTCTCCTCCTACTCCTCTTCATCTCCAGTACCTTTTCATAGCTCCCTCTGCAGAAGGGAAAGTACACATGAGACATAAGTATTTGTCTTAGGAAACTCATGCATTTTCTACCTTTAAAAAAATAACTATGTACCACTACAAATATTCAATTATTCACCAGTATATTTTTGTGAGGTATTTGTTTTTTATTTTAAAACAAACAACAAAAAATGAATTTCCAATTTGCATAGTAGGTTTCTGCCTCACTAAAGGCAAGCTCTGCATTCTCATTAGAGCTGAATAAACATTGCCAGCAGGTTAAGATGTAGGATTGGAAGCCTCCAGGGAGGTATCTCAACTAGTATTACTATTTTTGTCCGTATTTTAAATGGAGTTTTAGAGGCATTGTTTGGAATGCATAGAAAGTCACAGTTGGGAGAAAGTGCATTAGTGTTGCCTCCTATTGTTTAAGAAAAGAAAGAGAGAGGGAGGACCTCATACCTGAGTTCAGTATTTTTGCAAGTTCCACAGCCACCTGTGCCCAGCAAGCAAAGTCAGAGATACTTGGATAGAAATGAGGAAGAAAAATGCCAAGATAGACACAGAAGAGTCTACATTTGAAGGGCGATGCACCTGTCCTTGGGACAGTGCTTTTCATGCATGAAAGCCAAGATGGAAGGGATTTAATTCAGTTACATCTAGAAAATGACTCCACTACACCAATGTGAAACCTCAGGGCAGGCTAGAAAATGACATGCCTGTGTGTAGTTTCATTTGTAAGTTGTTCTACTTTATGGCTTGGGATCAACCATCCTTAACTAGCAAACCGTTGGAGATCTCCTGCCCCAAAGGGTAGAACCTTCACTATGTCTTAATTCATACATTTAGGGAAAAAAAAACCCTGCAAGTTGGGTGCTGAGGGTTCATGCCTGTATTCCTACCTACTTGAGAGACTACTGAGAGTGGGAGGGTTGCAGTTCAAGGCCAAACAGATCAGAAAAGTCTGTGAGACTCCATTGTCAAAGAGGAAAGATCCAAGCATTGACAGGAAGTCTCAAAGTAGATATAATGGGGCCCAAGTAAGCACCTGGACAGAAGGCTAGACTTTATCTTAAAATTAAGGTGTGAAAACCAAGTAGAAAAAGTGGTTTGGTGACATCACACCAGCTTACCAAGGGAAAAGCCCTATGTACACGTGTGTGCGTGCGCGCGCGCGTGTGTGTGTGTGTGTGTGTGTGTGTGTGTGTGTATTGCAATAAACTCATAAAGACAGAAGAGTTCGATGAAATTGGAGGGAAGAAAGCATCAGCTGTCAATTTGTGAAGGTTTTTTGTCACTGAGCAAATGGGGGAAACCTGGGACAGATACCCAAATGTAACAAAAATCAAGAAAACCTCAGTGCTAACACAACACTTTTTTAGCCAAAATAGAAAACTGGTTACTTTCAAACACACCCATAAGGCTCAGAAGCCATGCAGTATCAGACCTCTTCTATCAAGGCAGACTCTGGCTTAGCCGTGATGTATAGCTCTTACATTTAATATTTTATATCCTTCTGTTTGGCTTAAGATTTCTACTTTTGGCTTTTATCCCAAGACACTAACAAGATTCTTGCCAGGGTGTTCTCATAAATAGTTCTGGTCATATTGTTTAAAACAATGAAAAATTGGAAATAGCTTAAGTATTTAGGAATTGGGGGTTGACTAAATCAGTTATAATACATCCATATGATGAACTGTTGTATGATGACATATGATGTTGCTTTTATATTTAATGGCATGGAAACATTTTAAGATGAATGGATGTAAAATTTTAAATGTATAGACCAGTCTATCTAGTATCATAACTAAAGAGATTCTCTCTCCTCCTTTTCCCCTACCCTCATTTCTATCAACCCCAACTCATCACTCTCACCTTGATCTCCAAAATTTATTTCTTTCAACTGTGTCTTATGTAAATTCAACAGAACTGTATCTAGCTTTGTTACAGTGATATGATTTGCTTATGTAAATTAATGTGAATAAACAATTGAAAATTAATTACAAGTAGTTAGAAGAATATTTTATCGTAAGCTGTACATTTTTATTATAAAGTGAGGTTAGAACTAAAAAGATCACTGAACACCAAGAAGTAAATATATCTTTGACATGGCTAAGAAAAGGGCTTGGGAAGGTTATCCAGAGGTAATGAACAATCTGCATAAAGAATCAGAAGTATCCAGCCAGACACTGGTGTCTCATACCTGTAATCCTAGCTACTTGGGAGGCTAAGATCTGAGGATTGCAGTTCCAAACCAGCCCAGGCAGGAAAGTCTGTGAGACTTATCTCTAACTAATGAGCAAAGATCTGGAAGTAGAGCTTCCAACTCAAGGATAGGCCTCAGGACTGTGACATTCAGGTTCACAAATTTCTCTATCTCTCTGTTTTTTATTTTAGTTTTTTTTTTATTGTCAGGGTAATGTATAGAGGGGTTACAGTTACATTCATCAGGTAGTAGATGTATTACTTCTCACACTGATACCCCCTCATGTTTTTGTCCCCATTTCCCTCCCCTACCGCCTCCCAATCATCCCCCCCACTTCCCTTTCGTATCTCAAATAAAAAAGTAAATATATATACCAAGTAACAAAGTCAGATACAATAACAGTAGGAGATTAACTATTAGGCCAAAAAAAAGAGAAGAGAAATAGCATAGTACATTAAGAACAACAATCATACAAGATAAAGTTCTTCCCATATCCTAGAGTTTCTCTCTGTTTTTTATATTACCTTTAAGAGCTGTACAAAAATTTGCCACTTAACAAAACAAACTTACTTTCTATTTCCTTGATCCCCAATCTTATCTATTTATCTATTCTATTTATATCGAGTGTATTCCCATTTTTCTCAACTACTAAAAATACTAAACCATATAAATAAATTTCATGGCATAGATGGGTGCAAAGAGAGATTGAATAAAGCATATTTAAAATTTAAAAAGAAACAGAATCTGAGGTATCCAAAGAAGAATGTTATCAGTAGATCTTGCTGGTAATCATAGCTACACAGGAAGCTCACATAGATCTGGAAGATTTCAATTTGAGACTAGCCTGAGCACAAAGGTTTCCTAGAGTTCATCTCCAAAGTAATCAGCAAAAAGCCAGGCAAGTGGTATAGCTCAAATGGTAGAACACCAAATACAAGCAAGCAAGTGAAGTGGGCATGAGACCTAAGTTTAAACCCCAGTACCTCAAAAGAGGAAGAAGGAAGGAAGGAAGGAAGGAAGGAAGGAAGGAAGGAAGGAAGGAAGGAAGGAAGGAAGAAAGGAAGGCAGCAGAGGTACCTAAAGAAGGAACTCTGCCTATTTGAACTTTAGTCACAAAAAGACAGTTATGCTTTCTGGCTGTGTGTTTAATCAGATGAGTAAATACCAGCTGCTGGAGAACCTTCCTACATGATATACTTTTTCAAGTCTATGATAAAAATAAGTTCAGAATCTCAGACTTATTAGCTAGTTACCAGCAAATAATAGCCTCCAAAGTTTGTCTCAGACCATCACAGAACATCAGAGTATCTCACACAAATTCAATTCTTCCTTACCTACCTTAAACAAGGAGTATATGGTTTTTAGAGTCTTTTGAAGAATATGTTTTCATTTATCACAGATTATTTTTCTCCAGTTAGCCATGTGCTCTTGGCCATGAATTTTTGTAGGAAACATAAAACTTTGTGCGGGTCTGGCAGGAGTCTACATAATTAAGATGCTTCCTCTATTCCTGTTTATTTTTCCTTTCAAACTATAACATTGGTGCTAACCAGCTCTGTAATTAGCATAGCATCATTTGGTGCTAAAAAAAAATGCTATAGAACTTTCATAGTGAACAGATTTGGTGGCTGCTGAAGCTACAGGCAGGGAGGAAGTGACTATACAGAGAAAAACCTATGCTTTGTGGTGGAGGGCCAAATCCTGTATCATTAGAAAGAACTTGATAAAACCTTATATAACTATGCATAGACCTGCACAATGAGGGCTTCTAAAAACCAGTATAAAAACATCCAAGTAAGGTTTGTTCATAACATGAAGCCTATCTGTTTCAGAGCCCTGATCATGCACTATGATTATGTAAAATGTTATCATTGGAAGAGACGGTGGGAAGAGGGAGGGTCATAGAAACTCATTGCACTGTTGTTACTATTTGTGAATCTAAAACTATTCCCAAATGAAAACTTCAAAAATGTAACTGTTCAAAAATATGAATGTTTCTTAACAAGATTACCATCGTCAGGGTTATCATCAATCTTGTGAAAGTAGCTTAATCAAGGGGGCAAAGACAGTATTTCCTTAGGGCAGTCAGTATGACAATAGAAAAAAATAATGGTTAGTCTTTGAAACAAAACTCCCATGCACTCCTAGGTATATAGGGTAAAGAAATAAAGGGGTCTTTCTGGAAGATTGTATTACTGTCCCCCTCCATTTGTCCCCTTCATTATAGAAAGACCATAGAGGGGGGAGGGTAATGGGTACCAAGACATGTGAAAGGGTATCAATGTATGTAAATGAATGCACCTTCTATTTGGCAAATATCATGTAACCCTTTTACTAATTACAATAAAAAAAATGCAAAAAAAAAAAAAAGACCATAGATCCCACACTGCTATGAGCCTTTAAGCTGCTCTCTAAAACAGAACAACCCCCAACCAGAGCAGGCTTCACCCATGGGGGGAGTTTCTACTTGTAAGAAAAAATAGCAGATTGTGTAGTTCCTTTCCACCTCTGACTCTTCTTTTCCTCTGCCACAGAAGTGGTATGTGCCACTTAGCAGTTGGACTTTTTTCCCTTGGTCCTAGAATGAGCAGACATCTGCTCCTCCCCTGTGACCACTGACATGGAGCACAAATAAAAAGTAAATATGGTAGGAAGCCAGTGTAACTTAGAGGTTGGTGGTTACTGCCTCACCACTGCCAATCTCATATAATGGCTTCACAGTGGATGGGTTCTGCTTGACATCACCAACTTCACTGCTTCCACTTGAGCTAAAACTGTTAAGTTTTCAAAGCTGAAAGATCTAGCCACTTCTGTTGCACTCCAGTAGATAAGAGAAAATGTTTCTTAAGGGTCTTTGCAGATGATGATGCTGTTCAAATTATTTGCTGTCCTTCCTTGAAGAGACCATAGGACCTTGCCTTTTGGACTTCTAGTTGGCCTATGTGTCTTATGTATTTACATGAAATATGGGCAGAAATGATGGTTCTGCTCCCATGTAAGGCTGGAAGAGCCCTTGAGCAGCCCTGCTGTTGCTCTATCGGGAGTGCCCAGGGCAAAGAATGAGAAACAAATATTTGCTGTATTTAGCTGATGAACTTAGAAGTGGTTAGTTTGTACAGCATTAACTAACTTCTCCCTAGTGAGACAGAACCTGAGCCCTACCTGGAGTCTTCACCACCTGACACATTCCACTAGCACATAGTAAGTGCCCAACAAATAATTTTGAAGCTAAATGAAGAAATTGATAAAACATTGGGAAATAATTTTATTGTTTAAATGTGTAATGTTTAGACTTTAGGGTGTGAGCATTTGCGTATCAAATATTATTTTAATATCAAAAATCTATACTAAACCATACATATTCTTTTGGAATTTGGAAGCCATAATGGATAAGACCTTGCCAGTATCAGTACTGGAGAAGGTCATGACATAAAAAAAAATCACAAAATAGAGGCCGGGAGTTTAGCCTAGTGGTAGAGTGCTTGCCTAGCATGCACAAAGACCGGGGTTCAATTCCTCAATACCGCATACATAGCAAAAAGCCAGGAATGGTGCTGTGGCTCAAGTGGTAGAGCTCTAGCCTTGAGAAAGCCCAAGGATAGTGTCCAGGCCCTGAGTTCAAGACCCAGGACTGGCAAAAAAAATTACAAAATAATAGAATGCTAGCTATACAGTTGCATTGATGACAGATTGTACCCAATACCTTATAGTTTTCCCATATGGTACCTTCTTAGCAGATGCTGGGGAAATTGTAGACAGAGCCCATTAATGGGCAGGTGTGACAGCTATGGTTAGTTTTTCTCACATGCTCAGGCTCTCCTTCCAATAGCATCTTATGATTCAGCTGATATGTAACCAGATATTTTCAGCTGGGCTTTTTGCTCATTTGGATTGCAGAAAATACTGCATGGATTCCTTTTTGTTTAAGTTGTTCTGTAATGTTAAAGTGTCCTCTCTTGTTCATCTCTGAACCCATCTGTCTCCACATGTTTCCAGAGGCATATGACTTACAAATCTATCTAGAGAAAAGCTGTGCCATTGTTCCCTGGTATCTTTGCTTCCATTCTGCACATGTCATTTTCATGTTTCCCTCTATAACTTGCTCTTTTCATGAGACAATAGATCTTGGCTATCAGTCCTTGCTGTTAAGAAAGATCTCACTCATTTGACGCAATGGCTATGTTGTATTCTACAGTGTAAATATATTACATTTTATTTACTCATTGACTCACTAGTAGATATTTATCTAGATTTTTTTAACAGTTTGTGGTTTCATATTTAATGGTGAGAGCATTTATTTAGCTGGGCAAACAATCCTAGGAGTCCTTCTATCAGTAAAGCCTGTGTTAACAAGTCTTTCTGACTATAACAATGGCTGTTATTTATTAGAACATATCAGGGTTACATTACAGATCAAAAATGAATTTCTGTTTCCAGAAGTCCTTTGGCACTTTCTTAGAACAGGCAACACTTAACAATACTGGTCTGCTCAAAGGCAAAGTACATGCTGAAGCCCAAAACAAGCTAGGTTGATCCTGCAGCCTGAGAAAAGCCAGGGAACATCACTTAGAAGATGAGATTAAATTTGGTTATTATAGTGATACACAAGTGATAGAAAATCACCCTATTTTTAGTAAGAGTTCTATTTTTTGCTAACAAAAAAATTAAAAGAGGAAAATTTTTGTCCTGTAGAGTTAACCAAAATAAAAGCCTGCTTCCTAAGAAATTTTACTTTACAGTAATGATGCCAGCTTCACCCTTGGAGCAGTGTTTTTAGTGTTGCTTATGTAGTCAGCATGTGGGTGACATTTAGACCCAAGCTTGGCTTACAAGTGTGATTCATAGGAACGCGTCAGATGGTGAAAGCAGGGAATTTTCCTTGGTATTTAGAAGGAACAGCCTGAAGGAGACACGCTGCTCCGGGTGCTTCAGGAAATAACGCCCCAGAGCTTCAGTGGGTTAAAAGCAGTCTTGCTCAAAAACTCCAAAAGCCTGTACCCCCCCCCCCCCCCCCCGACCTTAAGGACAAATGTTTAGGTCCTCCATGAAGCCTCCTGGGCATTTTGGAAGCATTCAGATATGGGTGGAAAATGCAAGCCTCCAGCTAAAACTCAGCCATTGTTTTGCTCATCAAATTAAAAGGACAGAAGAAGTGATGTGTATGCACACAGACACGTCATTGTCACAATCGCTACTGCTGTGGCCTCCTAGAGCCTGAGGAATGTCAGTTCCTCTAGAGTCATCACTCTACACATGGCTGGACAGGGCTTCATCCTTGAAGACTGTGACTTCAAAGTTAGCCAGAACATATTGCCTTTGGATACTAATAGATAGTCCAGCGCCAAGGCACCTAGGAAGTATAAAGCTCAGGGAATATCAGCGTCAGAGTTCTATATGTCCAAGGGCTTATTTGTATTCCATCCCAAATGGTATTGATAGTGATAATGTTGGCATTCCTGTTGATGATGATGAAGAAAGCATTTGAAAAGTCCTGGGAGGAATGTTGAGATATGTTTCCAAGGAAAGCTGATCAAATTGCTGTATTATAAAAGAAATGAGAAAAAGCTAGCAGATGCTTCCAAGAGGACTTGCAGTTTTCATTGGTTGCTTTTTTGTAAGAAATTTAGATTTAGATTTGCGAATTCAATTTCATTTGTACCTGTGAAAAAAGAGTTTCCCCCAGCTGCATATCCGGCAGAGATGTCTGAGCTAATTGTGTCACCTTTTGTTTTATAATGTAACATTGGGCTGGTAACAAAGACAGCAGTTTTCATACTTCACATATAAAGAGACTGCCAGTGCCTGTGGAAGAAAAATGTAATATTTTTATGTATTTCCTTAAGAGGAAAATGCCATTGACTTAATAGTAAAGAAGACTCACTGTACCCTGTCCATTTTTCTGTGATTCTAAGCATGGCCAAACTTACGGTAATTCACCCATGGGATGATCTTGCCTACCCTCCAGGTAAAAGTGCTCTTTGCTGATGACATAGTAGTTGCATTCATCCACATTTGGCTCAAGGTCCACCATATAAGAGACACAAGTGTTTAGAGGATACCCAGATGGATTTCTGCACTCAGGTAGCCTTGCAGCCCCAAAGAATCCCCTATTTCTCTCCCTTTTCTTCTTTTGGTTTTTCAGGAGCTCAGGGGTAAAATTCATACTTAAAACATAATATTCATCCTTGGTTCTACCATTGTTACTACTTTAGATGTTGGGATCTCTCTTTCATTTCTTTTAATTGCCATGACCCTCTCTCCTATTCTGTTCTCCCCCTTCCTTTCCCTTCCCTTCCCTTCCCTTCCCTTCCCTTCTCTTCTCTGTGCTTCTCATCCCATTTGTCCTCTTTTCTCTTCTCTCTTCCTCTCTTTCTCCCTCATTCTCTCCCTCTCATATCTATCTCTGTGTACATGTGTATGTATGATGAAAAACATGAAAGGAAGGTAGACATAGTCAATAATTATTATGAGTGACAGATGTGGTAAATGGCATACAGAGACAGAAGTGAAAACACTCAGGAACATTAACTAAAGGGAAAATCTGTTCTGGGTACTGCTGTCTGCGGGAGCTTCCTAGAGGAGGCCAGAGCTTCTTTCCTACCTTGATGGATGTTCCAGCAGGTGGAGCCTTGGCATAAGGTGGTTATAGCAGGTGGAAGCAATGTTAGGGGAAGATATCAATGAGAGAAACTGGGATATTGTCACCTAAGAAGAAGCTTGGATGCCAGGGCTTATAGACATGAGAGAGTCCTGAGGTTGCTCAGAACCTGAGGACAGTGACACATGGACATGAACAAACATGAGCTTCAGCTCCTCTGGGGCTGGCTCCTCTGCACATATTTTCCTGACCACCACAGGAGTGGCTCATCTGGTGACTATTTTCATAAAACCTAATCTCAGACCACAAAGGGACAGCTTGTGTCTTGGGATTCTGTGGTCTACCTTATTTTTCCCTCCAGGGCCCAGCACCACCTGGAAGTCCACAATTGTCCTACCTTTCACTCTCTCATCACCCAGAATGGCTGCATATCTGACTAAGTGCCCAGTCACCCTGGGCTTTGAAATTACTTCATTCTGAAGAACTGATTGGAAGAGTTTGGTAACGGCATGTGTTTATGTAGACAAGAACGTTCTTTTTCATATATTTTTTGTTGTAATTAATAGAAGGGTTACATTATATTCACCAGATAAGAAGGTGCATTACTTCAAATACATTGATACCCTTTCTCATGTCTTGCCTTCCATATCCCTCCCCCACCCCTGCCCCTCATCTTGTTTTTCTCCCTTCCCTACCCAACTTCAAATAACCAAATATACATATATACAATATATCAGATAACCAGGTGAAATACTGTAACAATATGAGATAGCCAAGGACAGCAAAAGAGATGAGAGATAACAGTACATTAAGAACAACAATCACTCATTATATGGCTTTTGTTTCTATATCCTAGAGGTCCTTTCATTTAGCATCATTCTATGTGGCCTTATTTATCTAGGTTTTGTTCTGTTGTTCTCTCTGCTAGGAGAGCCCAAGGTTTCTACTGATTATGACAAATGAAGGAAACCACTGAGCCTATGTTCCTTTGAGTCTGGCTTACTTCACTTAATATGATTTTTTTCTAAGTCTTTCCATTTTCTTACAAATGGGGCGATGTCATTCTTTCTGACAGAAGCATAGAATGTCATTGTGTATAAATACCACATCTTGTTAGTCCACTCGTCAACTGAGGAGCATCTGGGTTGGTTCCATATCTTTGCTATGGTAAATAGTGCTGCAGTGAACATCGTTGTGATAGTGAATTTAGTATGTCCTTGTTTCTGGATGGTTGAGTAAATGCCAAGTAGTGGAATTGCTGGGTCATAGGGAAGTTCTATGTTTACTCTTTTGAGGAACTACTATACTGCTTTCCCTAGTGGTTGAGTTTGCACTCCCACCAACAGTGTAGTAATGATCCCTCCTGGCCACATCCCCTCCAGCTTCTGTTGTTATTAGATTTCTTGATCCTGGCCATTCTAACTGGAATGAGGTGGAATCTTAGAGTTGTTTTGATTTGCATTTCTTTTATGATCAGAGATGTCGAGCATTTCTTCATGTGTCTATAGGCTATTCTTATTTCTTCTTCAGAGAAGACTCTCTTTAAGTCTTTGGCCCATTTTTTAATGGGATGGTTGTTTCTTTGGAGATTAGTTTTGGAGTGATTCAATTTTTTGAGCTGTTGATATATTTTAGATATGTAGCCTTTGTCTGTTGTATGGTTAGTGAAGATCTTCTCCCACTCTGTAGGCTTTCTAGTTAATTTGCTAGCTATGTCCTTTGCCATACAGAAGCTCTGCAGTTTAATGCAGTCCCACTTATCCAGCCTTTCTCTAATTTATTGTGTTTCTTGGTCCTTAAGAAGTTTCCGACCTGTGCCAAGGAGACCTAGTGTATCTCCTATTCTTACAAACTTTCTGATGCTACTTTTCAGATAGATCCTTAAACTAATCCTCCCTCTACGCAACCTAGGATCTAGCAGGCGATAGATGTCATAAAGAAGTAGCAGATGTTCCTTGGCTGCTGTTCTTCTGAAACTAGTGGTTATTTACCCAGCAAATATTACCATATTCCCTGTACAGTACACAATATATTTAATTCATAAGTCGCACAATGGAAATCTTTGCCTTGGAACTAGGCACAGAAAATCTAGTAGCCCCTGAAGCCCTTGGTTTGGCTGGTGGTGCAGTTGCAGTTGCAATGCCCTGATTGTGCTTATGTGCTGTGATTATTTAAGACATTCTCGCTGAAGAAAGCTAGATGAAGAACATGCAGGAACAAGCTGTACTAGATTCACAAATTCTTTTGAGTCTTAGATGATTTCAAAGTAGAAAAGTTTCTTCTCTCTCTGACTCTGCTCTCTCTGTGTGTCTCTCTCTGTCTCTCTGTGTGTCTCTCTCTGTCTCTCTCTCTGTGTCTCTGTCTCTCTCCCTCTCTCTCTCCCTCTCTCTCTCTCTCTCTCTCTCTCTCTCTCTCTCTCTCTCTCTCTCTCTCTCTCTCTCTCTCTCTTTCTCTTTTAATTGCAAGACAAATATCAAGGAGACCATCCAGCCCCATGGTTTTCAACTTTAATTGTAGCAATGGCCTCCTCCCTCTTCTGCCTACTTCCATCCTCTTCCTTAGCTGACCCTGGCAGTACCTCCTGGAAACCTTAGGGATCTGTGAAGTGTCATTTAAAATGTTGTCCTCCCACCCCACATTTTCAAGGAACTGATGAGGAATTTAGGGCCCAAAGAAACAAAACGCTTTGTTCTTTAATGGCTATTGATAGAAGCACAGAGAGCCCGGGAGATTTTTAGTTCCAGTGGCTCTCTGCACATCATCATGAGTCACAGCTCTTTAGCGAACACCATGGTCTCTTTTGTCAGCCTAGGTGAGATTAATTAGACTGGGAGAGCTTCCATGTCCCTGCATTCCACTCCTCTAGCTCCTGTGACAGTCACCCTGATGGTGGGGATGGCACATGCTGGTGGTCTGGGCAGGCAGATAGTTTTATGTTCACTGCTTGGAGTGATTGCCAAATGACTTCCTTGGAGGGCCAGGCACAGGTGTGGGGAGCTAGAATGCAGGACCAAATTAAAAGTCCTCTACCTTTTGCTTGTTTGGCTCCACTCTGACCACCAGTGACACCTGGTATTACCTGGCTTTCCTGCTTCATTCTTTCAGGTCCATGTTACTAAACTACTTGGGGAAATCCTTGGGTACTTTGTAATTTATCTCCGAAGATAATATGATGATAAGGTTGTATATTTGTTCCATGATTTTCAAGGTGCTAGCCTTTTTCCTAAGCTTCCTGAATTGAGCATCACCCTCAGGGCAAACTGCACTTATTTCTTCTTTATAAATAAGAGGCACAATTGCTCAAAGGTCACAGAGTTTGTATCAGTGCTAGGGTCAGAATACAGATCTCCAGAGTACTGGTAAATAGTCTTATTCACAAGAGACTTTTGTTCTAAATAGAAGTCTTGGAAATTGAAAAGCATCTACACACACGCACACACACACACACACACACACACACACACACACACACACACACACACACACCAGATGACCAATAAGTAGATATTGTGATGGTTGTAATTCGTCACTGTGTCTGTGGCCAAATATGGACTTGGTAGTGTGAAAGACTCTAGACTTGCAGGAAGTAAAGCAATGGTTGTCTAGTCTCTTCTAAGCACCTATAGATGCATACATGAATGAGTTAGCTTTCCTGAAAAGAAAGTATGTTGCCTATGTCTCAAGTCAGTAGAGAGCCATGTGACAATCAATTGTCAGGACAGCCATCCTGAGGCTGCCTGACTTGAGCACACTCCAGAGGGCTCAGAGTGAGCTGCCATTCTTTATTTACTGCCAGTTGTTGATGCCTTCTTTCTGCAGGGAAACTAGTTGCTTCCTTTCCCCCAGCATCTTCTTTGCCCTTCATTTGTGGGATACAACCTTTCCTGTCAACATGAGGACTGTTAATTCATGTTGAAGCTGGCCTGTTTTTTTCAGTGTTCTTCCTTACGCATAGGAAAATGTTGGGCTTCTATAACAGTGGAAGCCTTATGTCACTCCACCTTCATAGGTACTACTTGATTGAAAAAGTAATCTCTCAAGGAGAACACCTTGAGAGAGACATTTAGAAGGTAAACCAGTGACTGGCTTCAAGAAGAATGTGAGTCTTCTACATATGTATTCCATTTGTACATGTTAGAAACCCACCAAATATCTGTTGAGTGATATTCTGAAGCAGGAGTTCTCTATCTGTAACATGGCTGCCAATCTTGGAATCACCTGAAGGACCTCTGGATGCACAGCCTGGGAGACTTCTCCTCCAGGGTTTCGATTCATTTGGTCCATCAGAAGCTAATGAATGTGTATTTCTAATGGGATACGGGTAATGTGCATGCTGAAGCCCATTGTCCTTAAGCTGGAATTGGCAATTTTTCCTGTAGAGAACAGAGAGTAAATACTTCAGGTTTTGTGGCCCATACTACTGTGTCACAAAAACTCCCCTCTGCAACTATCACCACAGAAATTGTGTCACAACATAAGTGGAGCAGTAGTACAATAAAAATAAAATCTTGCTTAAGCCAGGTGTGGTGGCTCACACCAACAATCCTAGCTACTCAGGAGGCTAAGATCTGAGTATCAAGGTTCAAAGCCAGCCTGGGCAGTAAAGAACTTGAGACTCTTATCTCTATTTAATCACTAGAAGTGGGGCTGTGGCTCAGGGATAGGTTGGTAGCCTTGAGCTGAAAAGCTCAGAGACAGCACCCAGGCCTCATAACCTACAAAAAAAATCTTGCTTATAAAACAGGTGGTAGGGCTGGTCTTAGTGGTAGAATTCTCACCTAGCATACATGAAGCCCTGGATTGGATTCCTCAGTACCATATAAACAGAAAAAAGCTAGAAATAGTGCAGTGGCTCAAGTGGGAGAGCAACAGCCTTAAGCACAGAGAGACTCAGTAACTGAAGGTGGTAGACATTTCTTTAAAAAAAAAATACTGGGGCTGGGAGTTTGGCCAAAATCCCAGCCCCAGTGGTAGAGTGCTTGCCTAGCATGCACGAAGACCCGGGTTCAATTCCTCGGTACCACATATGTAGCAAAAAGCCAGAAGTGGTGCTGTGGCTCAAGTGGTAGAGCCCTAGCCTTGAGAAAAAAATCCAGGGACCATGCTCAAGCGCTGAGCCCAAGCCCAGGACTGGCAAAAAAAAAAAAAAATACTGTTGAAAATGTAGAAATTGAAAAACAAAAAGGATAATAAGAACCAGATCCTCATTCTAAATATAACTCTGAAAACCCTTGTGATTCAGATCAGATGTGGATCAAATCCCATTTCAGATATCAGTTTGCCATGTGGCTTTGGGAGGGTCATTAGCATCTCTGCAAAAGGCAAATAATAAGATTATAATGAAAAATAAGGAGGCATGTTCTTTATCAAATCAAAATCTGGATAGTACAGTATTGGATTTGCTGTTCTTTTGACTTATCTACATAATTGAAGTATTTCAGAATCTTCTAGTCTATGCCTTTGAAAGGTATTCATAATCACTCACTATGTAAATAGCATATATGTGCTTTAACTTTTAGATCCCAAGGTCAACCGTACCAGTTTCTTCTATTGAAATAGAGTCTGGTGGGATTTTTTTTTTTTTGCCCAACTGGAACCCCCATCCTCCAGACCTCAGCCTTCCACATAACTAGTTGATAGACATACACCACTGTATCCAGCTATTGGTTGAGGAGAGGGATGCTGGCCTCTTACCATAACCCTCCTGATCTCAGCTCACAGATAGTTACGATCATAGGAATAAACCATGGGCAACCTGGTGGAGAAATACATGCTTTAAAACATTGTACTTCCCTGTAAGGATATTGGTGATTGACTGTAGTCTGGAAGCGATAGCTTTGGTAGAAGCCTTGTAGTTGGGTGTGTACAAATTAGAAGGAAGGAAACATGGATAAATTTTCCATTAAAGTATGGCATAGCCCCAAGTCCCATTAAGGATTATGTGGCTACACAAAACTGTGTACTCTCTACTGAGTCTTAACAAAATGAGTCTTACTTCAAAATTGTGGCCCTTTCATGCCTTTAATAAGCATTGTATTTCTTCTTCTCTAGGACCCCAGGAGCAAGCACAAGTTCAAGATCCATACTTATGGAAGTCCGACCTTCTGTGATCACTGTGGGTCGCTGCTTTATGGACTCATCCACCAAGGGATGAAATGTGACAGTAAGTAAGTTTTCTTTTCCAGTAGCTGGGAGGCTCTGCAACTTAGGCCCCTGACCCTGGAGTGCTCAAGGCTTGGTGGCTTCTCAATATCAACTCATCAGTAGAAGTCCTTCAAATACAGACCAGGCTGGACACTGTCCAAAATTCTGCTTTCGTAAACTCCTTACTTGCCTAAATACGAACAATAAAGGGCAGTTTATAAATGAAGTTAGTGGGTGCTGTCACTTTTTTTTAACATGGTAGAAATCTTCAATCCTTGCAAAACGCAAGCTAGTCAAACCCCAAAGAAAACTCTCCACCTCCAGACTCTACATTTGGTTGGTTTCAAAATAAGCTAAGCAACCATAGTCATTATCTTCCTATGTCTCTAATTAGTGGGTGGACTGTGGAAAAATCCAGTAGGCTCTCCCTAAAACTGAAGCTCAAATGAACATAAAAACTAGGATAATGTCTTTTTTCAGTTCACACATCCTGGCTGTTTATGGATCAAATTTATAGCAGCCTTGCTTGGGATGAAATCACTGAAGACCTCTGCGGAAGATACCAGCCCTTTCCCATCTTTCTCTTTTCTCTTTCTGCATCTCCATCAAATTACCAGGAGGAAAAGGGGGGAAAAATCACTATGGAAATCTCTGCTTTGCTAATTCTTACATTATGAGATTCCCTAGGCTATTCATTTAAATGAAAGTTTGGGTTTTTAGAACATGCAAAGGCAATTACTAAGCCTGTTTTTCTAATAGACAGGCAAATATTATGGTAATTGCAGCATATTCTTCTTCATTAATGGCTGTTATAATGGCCCAAGCCTTTATATTTGTATCCTACATAGAGCAAACACAGTATATAAAAATCAATATGTAAGAACATTATAGGGTAGATGGAGGATTTCTCAGAACACAGGGATGGTTCACCTTATGAAGCTGTACAATTTAACAGCCAAGTGAAACTGTTAACTTCCGGGCCATTAGTCTCCACTTTAAGAAACTCTTAGATACCAAAGAGAGGGTTTTCAGAGTTTCTGCAAGTACTGAGTTCGTTTGTAAATGCATGTTTAACCATTTTGAAACTTGGCACAAAAAAATGAGCATTTGAATGTGTTACATGCCAACCTTGACAAAGTGAGACACTGGAGCTCTTCCATTGGCAGCCTCACTCATGAGGTAGAACTTGCCATCAAGTGTTCCCCGTGATACCCACTGAACTGAAGAGTGTGCTGTTCTGGGAAGGCATGCTGCTCAGCACTTCACACCTGCATGAGCCAGGGATTCTGTCACAGTTTTAACAAGATGTAGAAATAGATGAAATGTTGGGGCTGCTCTGAGTTGTTTTCCAATCTGTTTGATATTTCTTTATAAAATATGTGAGATTGTGGCAATTTATAAAAGAATAGATGTTTTTGTAGCTTAGAGTTCTGGAGTGTGGGAATCTACAAGCATGGACCAGGATATGGTGAGGTCCTGCTTGCTACATTATAAACATGGCAGAGCCCTTGTGTGGAGCTGCCTACACAGAACTTTATTCATATAAAAGCCACTGATTCCATCATGGATGCCCCCCCTTCACAATCTTATCTAGTCTTATTAAATTACCTCCCAAAGGTTCCCTTTCCAACTACAGTGATGATCCTATGATTTGGGGAATAAGGTTTCCAATCTGTGAACTTTTGTGGGACATACATCCACAGCATATATCAACTAGCATCTTCAGAGGTTTGTTTTGATTAGAGGGCTGTGCTGGTTGTCCTCGAATAGCCTTGTAATAAATAAATCCTGGGCCTGGAGTTTGGCCTAGTGGTAGAATGCTTGCCTAGCATGCACAAAGACCCAGGTTCGATTCCTCAGTACCACATAGAAAAAAGCTGAAGTGGTGCTGTGGCTCAAGTGGTAAAGCTCTAGTCTTGAGAAAAGTCCAAGCACAGTGCTCAGGCCCTGAGTTCAAGGCCCAAGACTGGCAAAAATAAATAAATAAATAAGTCCTATAAATCTGAATTTATTAGCTAACTGTATGTTAATAATACCCATCTCTTTTATTAGGATTCTGCTTTAGATGTTGCTTGAAAGTTGGTTCTTATTATTTTGAAGTATTGAAAACCATTTACCTGGATGAGTGCTATTTTGTTTGGTTCTGAACCCTTTGGTTAGACTACTCGAGTTTTTAGGGTTTTTCCTTCTTGGAGGAAGAAGACAGGCTGATGGACTAAGACCTCTACTCCTACCTGAGCTCTTGCAACCCTACAGCCTCCTCCACTGCCCTGTAGGTCATATAGATGTCTGTGAGCAGTTCTTCTTCTAAGAAAAGAGTTAGCCACCTCTGTATACACCACCATCTTAGTTTAGTTAGAAGAGGAAATGGAATCAGTGTTGCCAGTGAGCTTCCCAAGGTAAAAAAAAAAATCACCTCATGACAGATCCAAGCTGAGACAGCACACAGTCCAGTAGTCTTTCTCCTCCACCGCCACCCCTACTGCCACCCCATACACTACCTCCTTGCTGTTCAAGTTCTTTCCAGAGGCTCTGGAATTTATTTTTATTTTTCTTAAATTGCCTACTCTATCTGGGCAATCGAAGATATTACTCAGTTAACCCAAGTTATATTGGCTAAGCCAAGGAACATGATCTTGAACAGTCAGCTCTACAAAGAGGAGCCTAACAGAATACTTATTTGTGAATACATTAATCCTTCTCTTCCCTAATGGTGTCCATTATGCTGCTTTTACTGTTTAATGACAGCATACATGTCTTACACATGATGCTTTTCACAGTTTACTTTGCCATGTTCCAATCCAGCACTGAATGTGGAAAGGGTAGGAAGGCCCCACCTGGATGGTTGTAGAATGATCTTGTTAGCACCACCGGCAGTGTTTGTGAGGATCCCAGCAGCCAATCCTTTCCTTAGGAACCCCGAAGGTACCAGAAGGATGGAGCTGGAACACCTACACAGTTTCATGTTTGTAGTCAGTGCTCAGGATTCTTTTCAGGGTTTCTTTGGTTCATTGCAATAAGACTGATCTTTTTTTATCCTCCCCCTGTCTCGCCCACATAATGTCAGCTGTAAGGAAGGGCTTCTGCCAGGCATGTATTTGTTTTACTTGGAATAATATTTAAATATTGGAGATAGGTTTAAAATATCAAACACAAGTTCTTTTAAAGAAGAAGAGGGGGAAAAAAAGCAATATACTTGCACCTTCATGGAAAATACCAGATTAGTTGAGGAAAAGGAAATTTTAGGAATTTCCTAGGTATTTCCCACAGATTGTTAACTTTCTCAGTGGCAAGCTCCAGGAGACAGAAGGAATTCTTTGGCAAAAAGTATCTTCTGTTTAAGATTTCCATTTTATTTGCTCACAGGTACATAAACTATTAATCAGTCTGCACTTGGTGCACATTTACCTGTGTGGATTTTGCTAAATATTTGAAACTAACAACTGAAGAACAAGCTGGATATTTTGCTTTGGTGAAGACTTGAGTAAATATGGGATGGATATTTTAAGGATATTGTCACTCATACGAAGCCTGTGCTGTAAAGGACATCTGCTAGCAGTTCCTTATGTCACCAAAAACATTATAGCAAAGTATCGAGTTCGGGGCTAGCTCACTGTCACTTTTGCCTGGATACCAAAACACAGAAGAAGTGCCTTCAAGCCCATATGGCTGCCTTACCCTTTGCTTCCTTGATTCACAGCCTGCGACATGAATGTTCACAAGCAATGTGTCATAAATGTCCCCAGCCTTTGTGGGATGGATCACACAGAGAAGAGAGGCCGGATTTACCTGAAGGCTGAGGTCACCGATGAGAAGCTCCATGTCACAGGTAAGACCTGTCTGCTTGGCCAGCAGTGGCATTTTCATATGAAAGTCAAGGTCTCTCAAGGGTCTGCCATGATAGATTGACCACTATAGCTTGCCCTGCTTACACATCTCTAGGAGACTGTACACCTGAATTCCCAGGTGCTCATTGTCATGTATCAGGTCACAAACAGATCTTGTGTAGATCCTTCTACTTGGATAACATGGCCAGTGTGTTCTCCCTCTGGTGACAAGGTGACAGGGAAGGTAATTAATCAAAATGCCATTGGTGAGATTAGATCTAGGATAGGGAAAGCTGATGGATGGAAGATGAGGATGTGAGTGACAGAAGGCTATGATGACCTAACAAATCTATCTCCAAGATAGCAATAATTACACACACACACCACAGAGAGAGAGAGAGAGAGAGAGAGAGAGAGAGAGAGAGAGAGAGAGAGAGAGAGAGACTTCCTCCATGCTAATATGGTGTCAGCAATTTAAATGGATTACGTCATCTTCACAACTACTTGATTACTAGCCTCATTTTCCAGAAGATGAAACTGAGTCACAGAGATAGGTAACTTACACCATTGTAGAGCTAGTATGTAAGGAGCCAGGACTGGAAGATTTGAGTCCAGATGCTCTGCTTCTAATCACTATTCCAAGTGCAATATACTTCTAACCGCAGCCTTGTTTCCTTTGGGCTCCTTTGTGGAATGCCTTTCTATTTAAGAGAAAAAGAAAAGAGTGAAAGTTTCAGACAAAGCTTACTTTGGAAACATTCTCACTTTTTTTCTCTTTGAAAAATAGACACATTTTCTTCCTCTTATTGTCCTCTTGGGTCAGAATACAGGGAAACCAAACAAGGGATCTTGACATGTTGCTAAGAGGAGGATAGCATAGCTTGTTTCTGGATAAATCATGAAGTGAACCAGTCAGAGCTCTCTGAAATGAAGAGGAAGCTCAGTAAAATCCCTGCTATCAACACAGATCACTTTTTGACATCTTGTGTTTTAGAGAAGTTTCTTATTTTCTCCCTCATCCTTATGGAGTCTGTGACTCTCACTACAGTGAGCTGATGCTGTCAGAGGCCACTCTGCCCTTCTCATTGCTGACAACCCAGCCCCCTAAATCCTGTAGCATAGCTTCCTCCTCAGAAGAAGTAGGCTTCTCTGGGCCATGAGGTTAGCCTTGAGACCATTTGCGAAGTCACAACATCATTCTTGATCTTCTCTCTTTTCTCCTAAGATTTCTACATTGTCAAAGCCATGCATGGGGCACAGGGAGAATGTAGTGGGAGAATGGAAAACCTAACCTCATAGATAGGGAGGAATTGAGGAACATCAAATAGAATACATACTGTTGAAGGTAGCTGTGCCTTTCCTTGCCTTTTACATACCTTTCCTTACCAAAGCCACTGCTGTTGGCAATAGAATGGACCCCACAGGTGAAGAGAGGTTGATTATGGAATTTACAGGTGACACCATGTGGTGTCTTGCTATAAAGCAAGAATGCCTGATCGGGTTTTTTTTTTAATATTTAGCTGTTATCCTTTGTGTTTCTGAGCAAAGTATAGCACACATTGTGTGTGCTGAACTTATCCCCTGCCTTCTGAAATAAAAACAGCAACAACCTTGTGTTGCCTGGATCATTCGATCTCTTCCATGAGCTAACAGGGTTCTGCAGGTGAAAAACACAGGATGCCCTGGCTCAGGTGGCACATGGGTTGAAGAAGAAGGTGATCTCTTCTTGGTGGGGCTCATATCATATTTGTTGCTCCACCAAGAGTTGGACTGGACTTGTGGTTTCAGAAGCAGTTCAGGAGAGCAATCCTGTCTTCAGAGATCACACAGGAAAACTAAGCAGTATAACTAATGTCAGCCAAGGAGGTCATGGCTCTCAAGAATTATTTTAAAATTATTGCACAGATATAGTTCTACTCTAGGAATGCAAATTCGACAGTAGTTTAATAATGATAATGTCTTATTCCATTTTAGGCTGGATAATTTATAAATAATAGAGCTTCATTTCTCTCATGAGAAGTTTGAGATGAAGGCAAGGGAAGGTTCGACATCTAGTGAAGGCTCACTCTCTGCTCTTTAGATGGCATCTCTTACCGTGTCCTCATATGATAAAGAGGAGAGAAGGGACAACATGCACTCTGCAATCTCTAGAAGAGATCCAGAGGACAACCCACTTGTGAGAGTGGGGCCCTCAGACTAGTCACTTCTCAGAAGCCCCTGCTCCCTTCTTGCCCCCAGCCATTTTATATTGGGGACTTATTTTCAGCATATAAATATAGGGACACAACTATTCAGACCAGAGCAATCAATAGCAACAGCAACTAACAAACAATAGTTTCGACAAAAGAGCCAGTTTCTAAGTTCTTTTCATGTCTAACTTAAAGCTGAGTGGAAGTTTATGATCATTATTTTATAGATGAAGAAACTGAAGCACTGAAACCAAAACAACTTTCTAAAAGTTACATGGATGTTCACTGATTAAGTATTTCAATTGTATTTAGTTGTAGAATCAACAGGACTAGAAAACTTTTTTGTAATTATATTTTATTGTCGGGATAATTTTAGAGGGGTTACAGTTACATTTGCCAGGTTGTGGATACATTACTTCTGGAACCTTGATACCCCTTCTCATGTTTTTGTCCCCCTTTCCCTCCTCCCACCCCCTCCTAATCATCTTGTTTTCCCCTTTCCCTTCCCGATTTCAAATAAACAAATAAATGTATATATAATATACCAGGTAACAAAATCACATACAGTAACCACATGAGATTAACCATAGGGGAAAAAGAGAAAAGAAATAATTTTGCATAGTACATTAACAACAACAAAGATAAGCTTCTTGTTTCCATATCCTAGAGTTCATTCCGTTTAGTCTCATCCTATATGTCCATATATGTACATAGGTTTTGAGCTATTGCAATCCTCAGCTAGGAAAATCCTAGATGTGTACTAATTATTAAAAATGAGGGAAACCATTGAGCCTATATTCCTTTAGGACCAGCCTGCTTTACTTAATATGATTTTTTGCAAGTTTTTCCATTTCTTATGAATGAGGCGATGTCATTCCTTATGATGGCAGCATAGAATTCCATTGTGTATAAGTACTACATCTTCTTGATCCATTCCTCTACTGAGGGGCATCTGGGTTGGTCATATCCTAGCTATGGTAAATAATGCTGCAATGAACATCGTTGTGCTAGTAGCGTTAGGATGCCCTGTTTCTGGACATTTGGGTAAATGTCAAGAAGTGGGATTGCTGGGTCATGGAGGAGCTCTGTGTCTTAGTCTTTTGAGGAATCATCATACTGCTTTCCAGAATGGTTGAACAAGGTTACACTCCCACCAACAACGTAATAGCGATCCCTTCTGGCCACATCCCTGCCAGAATTGGTTGTTATTAGATTTCTTGATAATGGTCATTCTAACTGGAGTGAGGTGGAATCTCAAAGCTGTTTTGATTTGCATTTCTTTTATGGCCAGAGATGTCAAGTATTTCTTCATGTGTCTATTGGCCATTCTATTTCCTCTTCAGAGAAGTCTCTAAGTCTTTAGCTCACCTTTTAATGGGATAGTTGTTTCTTTGAGGATTTGTTTTTGAGAGATTCAATTTTTTGAGTTATAGGTATATTGTAGATATGAGGCCCTTCTCTGTTGTATGGCTAAAGATCTTCTCCCCCTCTGTAGGCTTTCTATTCAACTTGTTAGCTATGTCCTTTGCAATACAGAAGCTCTGAAGTTTATTGCAAACTTTCTTTAATTTGTTGTGTTTCTGAGCCTTTATTAAGAAAGTTTTGACCTTTGCCAAGGAGTTCTAGTGTATCTCCTATTCCTTCTTGTAAAGTTTTCAGGCTATCTGCTTCTACCTCATGGTCTTTGATGCATTTGGAATTAATTCTGGTGCAGGGTGAAATATAAGGATCCAACTTTAGTTTTCTACAGGTGCTTAACCAATTCTGCAGCACCATTTGTTGAAGAGGCTGTCTTTCTTCCATCCTATTTTTTGGGGTCCCTTATTGAAGATTAGGTGGCCATATGTCTGTAGTTTGATTTCTTGGTCTGTCTTTAGTTCTATTTCTTTGGTCCTCAGGCCTATTCTTGTGCCATTACCAAGCAGTTTTTATTACTATAGCTCTATAATGGAGTCTGAGGTTTGGTACTGAGATTCCTCCTGTGATGTTCTTTCTGCTAAGGATTGTTATTGCTATACTGGGTCTTTTATTATTCCTATGAATTTTTGTATTGCTTCCTCTATTTTCTTAAAGAATGACATTAGGATAATGATGGGTATGGCATTGAATTCATAGATAGCCCTCAGCAGGATTGCCATTTTCACAATGTTAATTCTTCCAATCTAGGAGCATGGGAGGTTTTTTCATTTCCTCAGTTCTGTTTTCATTCCCTTTTTCAGGTTTTTAAGTTTTCATCATAAAGATCCTTTACCTCCTTAGTTAAGTTAATTCCTAAGTATTTTATTTTCTTTGAGGCTATTGCAAAAGGAGTTGATTTCCTGATGTTTGCCTTGCTCTTCTCATTGTTGGCATACAGGAAAGCCATTGATTTTTGAGGGTTAATTTTATACCCTGCTACTTTGCCTATGTTTTGAATTAGCTCAAGCAACTTGTGAATGGAATTTACAGGTTTCTTTAAATGTAGAATCATGTCATCCACAAAGAGGGAAAGTTTCACTTCCCTCTTTCCCCATTTGGATCCCCTATATGTTTGCTTCTTGCCTTATTGTTCTGGCTAGGAATTCTAATACTATATTGAAGAGGACTGGAGAGAGTAGGCATCCTTGTCTCATTCCTGATTTTAGAGGAAATGACTTTAGCTTAAGAAATGCCTTTCTTAATAACAGCTGCCACTTATAGAGTGCCTACTGTGTGCCCACTGTGGATAGAACATGGCCTTTTCTTTGTGTAGTGCTCCTGGTACTCATCGAATCTTCAAACTATCCGAGGATAGAAGTGTTGCTCTTATTCTCATGTTTGAGATGAGCCCAACAGTTATAGAAAGGAAGGAAATTTTTCCAAATCATGCGGTAGAAACTGCCTTTCCATATCTACTCTGAGTACCTCAAGTCTTTCTTATTACATAGAGACTCCTTTTGAACTTATAGTAAACCCATAAATATTTGCTAAGTACACATTCAGCCCTCCATGATGTTCTTTGAACACCACTGGTTATAGACAGCCCACAGGACTTAAAACTAGGAAACAAACTGAGATCACAGAAGGGAGTTAAAGAACAATTCAAGTCCATGTGCATTTAACTGCCAAATTATGTGGCCCCTAAATAGCATACCACAGGAAGGTGCCTAAGGTGAGTAGGGAGCTGGGAAGGAAGAGGCCCCGTGGAGAAGGAGACTGGAGGGCTATGGGTATTTGTTAGAGGGAAAGGAACTCCCAGTGAGGGTTTAAATGGAATGTGAGAATTAGCCTGGCTTTAATGAGAACACAAATATAAACAATAAACTATAATGAGCAGAGCTGCAGGTCCAAGTACAGGTGATTTCTTGGAAAATGCATTTAAACTTAAAACCCTGAGCAGCTGTGTTAATTGCTAAATTAGTTCAGTCCCATTTTTACCTGTGTAGAGGTACTCAGGTAGAAAATAATTTCCAAAGTAACATAGAAACTCACAGTGAGAGTTCTACTTTGGGATGGAAATCTGCCTTTTGAAATCAGAGATGAGTTTGCCCCTAGATATGTATGGTATTTATGAGAAAAGGCCTTTGCTTTTATGGTGTGTTTTTATTTTATCATCTTGGGGCAATGATGCTGATGGTATCACAATCGTATTTTTAATCCCCCTTTCTAATAGGTTATTTTAATAGGTTTTCTACATTCTTATGTGTTTTTTTTTTCATTTGGTTTGGAGGAATAGTTTCAAAAAAAATTCCTCATGGGAACCAGATTTCAATTTAATGGTGTAGGTAAATTGGGGGAGAAAAAAGTACCATGTGCTTTAGAGCTGTTTCAAGAATATGTCTTACCCACAAATAGATTCTGAAGAGGAGTCCGAATTTCTGCCATAGTTTGGGTTGTTAATGCCACATGGCATGTAGAGCCAGAAGGGAGGACTTCCTCCCCAAACTTGGCTCCATGTAGTACTCCTTCTGTCCTCCCTCTGGGATATTTTATGGTCAGTGTCTGGGTCCCATCTCCCCTAACATTGAAACTTTCCATCATAGTACTGTGGTTAGGACACTATTCCCATTATGGACTCTTTTATCTTTCTTCCTCTTCTGTGTGCTTACTACAGAATCAAGGAAATGAGCCTGAGCTTTGTGTAGGAATCCATTATTCTTTCACTTATCCATTCCTTGACCACTGCTCAAGCAGGTGTCTAGATCTCTGCCAGGTGCTACGGATGATAAGATGATGAGGGCATGGATCTCATTGTGGAATGCATTTTTTTAGCTAGATATGGGAGTTAGTTGGAAGAAGGGTACTTTAGCCAAAGAAGCTACAAGTCCTGGCTTGCCATAGGCCATGGAGGAGAGGCAGGAAGATAGAGAAGGATGACATTCCAGGCACAGATAGAGTGGGTGTAGAAGGCACCACACATACCATCCAGGATGTCAGGAATTTCAAGTAACTGGATGAGAGAGATGTTCAAAAATGTGTTTCTCTCCATGTTTAAGAGATTAGGACTACAGTCATCACAGGTTACAGATTGGTCAACCCTATGGGCCATGTAGTCTAGTCTTGAAATTCAATTTTACTTGCAAGTGCCTACTTTTCAGCATGACAGAGCATTAGTCCTCCAGCCTGAGCTCAGGCTTCACCCGAGGTTCACAGCCACTTTACTGGAGAGGTGGATGGGGCACAGAGGTAGCCCATTGTTTTTACCTGAAGCTTTTAGCAGGTTCTTTCCCAAGGCCAGGCAGCTATGGAACAGAATTGCCAGTGTGGGGATACACACCAGCAGGAGTTGGCCCAAGCCATGCACTTAGTTGGAGGTAATTTCTGTTCAATGTAATCTGTGGGGGATCGGGACTTTGGCCTAGTGGTAGAGTGCTTGCCTAGCATGCACGAAGACCCAGGTTCGATTCCTTGGTACTACATACATAGAAGAAGCTGGAAATGGTGCCGTGGTTCAAGTGATAAAGCTCTAATCTTGAGAAAACCCAAGACAGTGCTCAGGCCCTGAGTTCAAGCCCCAGGACTGGCAAAAAATTAAAAAAAAAAAACACTACCCACACACACACACACACACACACACACACACACACACACACACAATCTGTGGAATTCAGGAATGCAGATGCTGCAGGTCCCTCAGTTCGGGATAGAGGGAGGGTACCAGATTACATATTCTCAAGTACAATCCAAGTGTCCATTATTAGTGATGCTCTACTTGGTCTTCCAAATGTCTGTGAAATGTTATATATGTCTAGAATTTTGTTCCGTCTCATCAGATATTCACATGCTCTTACGAGAGCAGCTGGAAGGAACCCCCCAGGGATTCCTGTCCACCCACCTGGTGATTCAGCTTCTCATTCTGGATTCTCTTAATCTACTGATCCTCACTGCCACTGTTCTTCACTTTAGTGGACAGCAGAACAAAAGGAGACAGGATTGTCGTGCGCAATCTTGAATGTTTTGTGGCTCTACACTGGGGCTGGTACCTTAAACCCTACTTGTGCAGATCTTTCCTATAGTCCCTGTCCTCGTTAATACAGAGCCTCCCAGGGATGGATGCCCAGGACCTAACCAGTATGCATCCTGCCAAATGCAGAGGCAGGATTCTGAAACCCGCACATCTTCATGGATGAACAGACAGTGTCCAAGATCTGGAAGCTACCCATGCATGGTCTGTGTCTCTGAGAGCTTGTGCATTTATATCCATTTTCCAAGTAGCATAGGCAGAAAATAAAAGAAACAATCTGAGTAAGCTAACTATAAGACTCCTATCTAAGCATATATACACATTTTTAACAGGCAGTGTAGGCGCAGTATTAACAGAACTAAATCTAAATGTGGCTGATACTGAGTCTCTTATAGTCTGCACCTGCCTTTCTTTTGGGTGCTAGTCTTCACCTCCTGGGGTTTTTCTATACCTGTGTCAAGTACACCTGCTCGGTAATGATCTGTGTAAACTTCAGTTGCAAGCTTTTCTGTCTCAAAACAAGTGTCAATTTCTAAAAATAACATTGGCGAGCTTTATGTCCCCCACATATAAGAAAAAAAATCACTTTCAGTTTGGGCTTAAATACAGGTGGAAAAATATCTTTAATCTAACAAAACACTGCTTTTTATGGCCAAGTATACTTTCTCTAGAAGACTGCAGAACTTTAATTATGGTTTGACTATGAATTGTGACTCAGATGTTGAACACGTGGGCCCAGCTGGTGGCACTATTTTGGAATGTTCTAGAAACTTTAGAAAGTGGAGGTTGGCTATAAGTGAAATGAGTTGCTGTGATGTGTCTTGGAGGCAACACTTAGTTACCAATCCCTTCCTTGCTCTCTGCTTCCTGGCTACCATGAGGTAAAGAAGCTCTTGCCCTCATGATAGTCTACCCAAGTGCATGGAACCAAGCAGTCATGGAATATACCTTCTGAAACCATGTGCCAAAATAAATTCTTCCTCCTTTCAGGTGTCTTCTCGACTATGCCAAAGTAACTCTTACTTTAGTTCTTCAGCATCCTTCAACTTTGAAAGCACTGTAGAGCATCATTTTCCATGGAGTGGTATTTAGCAAGCATGGACTCTTGTTTTGTAGGTGGGTAAGAGGTGACAAGGAAACATTCTTGGTCTTCCTCACATCCCCCGGGAGAACTGACTTCTGTTTGGCTCAGGAAGAAGTAGATGCATCTGGATAGGAGTGGCTTTCTCTTGCTGTATCCCCATGCTTGAGTTTTTGCAAATTGTGGTGCTAATGAATGGATACCCATTCCAAACACAAATTGTAGATGCAGAAGAGGGAATATTGAAGACAAACTAAAGGTATTTCTGGAATCAACTGAATGTTGACATCCTATGAGAAGAGACCCCACACACATGCCAGGGACCAGGCCAAGTAGATGCTTCCTATATGATGTTTCATCATAATCACCCTTTGAGGAAAACATGTCATCGTCATCAACATCATCATCATCATCATCATCATCATCATCATCATCATCACCATCTTGTGACTGAGGAAACTGAGACCTGGAAGTAGCAGGGTCTCCATGTCATACAGCCAGTACACTAGAAGAAAGTTGACTTCTAGCTCCCCAGTACCTCCCTCCGTGCTCTTTTATATACTTGACCCTTAGTTCTGGCCTAGGGAAGGTGGTATACTATCCACAGCAATTTCTTTAGTGCACACACAGCCCACACCACTGCTAAAATGATTGCAATTTCATGCTTCCATCCTGCAATTAATAGTTGAGGTTCCTCTGGGATGGCTTTGCTACCCCTGTAATTATGGCAGCACCGCTGGCACCACTGTGGATGAGGGCCCATCATCACATCCCCCCGAGCCTCCATTTTCCAAGCTTTAGATAATGGCTAGGAATAAAAATGTCAGCAGGGAATCTGGCTGAAGCCTTCTCTGCCTGACATTGATGAATTAAAATGGGCAAGAAAAGGATGGAAACAAACGCCCCTTCAGGACACAGGGTGACAGTACACAAGTTGGCTGGGCATGCTCTCTCTGACTCTGCCCACATGGCCTTTTTTTATTGCCCTGGTACTTCTCCCTTGTGGATTCTTCTTGTGCTTACATTCTCAATCTTTGAAGGAATCATGTCTAGCTGTCACTTGCCTTAAGTTCACTGGTGCTCAATATGCAGGTACATCTTTTATAAAAGGAAACAAGAACCTTCTTGTAGCTAGAAACACAGCGATATGCATGCACTAGAACCTCCATTTTTTCTGTATTATCCCATGTATGTTTCTGGCTCAAATGCATATAATTCCAGGTCATAACTAACATGTTTTCAATGGTTTAAGTCTATCTTCTTCCTTGAATGATCACTTTTATAAATATTTCACTGTAATGATTAAATTACCTGCTCAGTGGCCAGTGTCTTACCTGTCTCTCTAGCCTTATCCCTTATATGCCCTACCCCTTTCTACTCCATCTTCTAGTTAAAAAACAAAAACGAAAACATCAGCCAAGATAAAAAGGTTGTATCCTGTTGTAAAGACACATCATTGTTCATATCCTGACTTGAGTATCTTATCCTGACTTACTAGTGGTCTAGCTAAATGTCAAATGTGTACCAACTAGTTGTGTGCCCTCCTACAGATGGTTATTCATGCTCAGTTCTCTTTGAAGTGGAGCTTAGTCATTGGATATTTGTGGGAGGCAGCAGGTTTTGGGTGAGGGGCAAAGGGCTGCCAATGTCATTTCCTTAATATAATGTTTGCCTTTATCTTAAAGTATCTGAGAAACCATAGGCAAATCGTAGGACTTCTCCTTCCCTACTTAGAATGATCCCAAGCCCTAGATGCTTTGCAAGACAGTGGTCATCCATTTTCTTGGACTCCAGTGACTCCTGCAACACGGAAATAGGCCTTGAGTGCCTGCATCCCTAGAAGGGAAGATGCAAATTATGTCTGAGGCCTTTCTTTTTTTTCAAGATTACCCCATTAGCATACAGAGACACTGACATTGACTGAGCAGGTCATCCTTCTGCAGGATTTTAATTGCTTCTAATTATAGGATTATCATTTAAGTACAAGATTAATTGCCATGAAATTATTGCAAGGAACTTGATCTTCTTTGAGAAAGTCAATGCATTAGCCAAGTGAAGAATCTCTTAGAAGCTTATAAATGTTGTGTGTTTTCAATCACTTCCATAGAAACTTCCTTTTAACTCTTTGAAGAAGGGTTGGGGATTAAAAGACTCATATTAAGGAGGAAATAAGTAACAGACAAATGTTCCCTTTTGTTTCCTCACCAAAAGAAAACTTGAACAGTATTTATGAGTCATTAGATTCAACAGTGGAAATGTCCTAGAATAAATATGGGGACATTTTCTTTCTCTTTTGAGCTATCTATTCTTCAAGGGTGTGTCAGAGCAGTACAGTAAAAAGCCTAAATAGCCAAATGAGCCCATTCTAGTACATTATGGTTCTTTCTACCAATAACTGTTTTGCTATAAGGAAAGTTGTTCAGCTGTTTTATAAAGAATTCTCTAATTAATGCTCTGATTACTGGCATCAAAATGGCAGAAAAACATCAAGCTGTACTCTTCTTAGCTTCTCGGCATTTCCACTTGGAAAGATGCAAGATTTCCTGAGAAAATACAAGATAAGTTAGCTCCTGGGGTGGTTCTAAAATACCCCTACTAGAATAGAGTGGGCTGTAGCCACCTGCAGGAAGCTCAGTGCCTGAGCTTCCCCACAGGGGACTTTCTGAATTGAGAAGAATGGTACTGGAGCTCTACCTCCCATTTTCCTTTGTAATTAATGCAAGGTTTGCAGTTAATTAAAGACAGTCAGGGTCCCTTTTCAAAGCAAGGCATTTATGTTGTTTCTTTTTTCTATTTCCCTAGAATAATGAAGAAAGAACAGTAGAAAGCGAACTTCTTCTAAAAGTTTTCAGAGTGAGAGTGCCAGTGTTGAGGGAGATAAATAACATCAGGGAAGTGATATTTCACCAGCTTCACCTAGTGAGGAGTCAGACTGTGTCAGTCACTCCTGCTTGTCTGCACACCCACCAGGTGTTCAGGAGATGATCAGAGATGGCTCTTGCTTTGAGCAATACAGAGGTGGCCTCTCTCTCTCCCTTTATTAGGCCACTCTTCTTGAATCAGAGTTCAGAGTATAAGGCCCATACTTGAACAACTACTCAGAGACTCTGTGTGTGTGTGTGTGTGTGTGTGTGTGTGTGTGTGTGTGTGTGTGTGTGTGTGGTGGTGGTGGTGGTGGTTGCTACTCTAGTAATGGAGTTTTGTTCTGGTCCCATTAAATCACCTAGTTAAATGAATTGAAGTGTATCACTTTATGGACACATTAACTGATTCATTCAGGGTGTACCTATAACCACAATGAGAATCTAACCACAACCAGAGAAAAAAGTGTCTTCCTGGATTTCATTTGTTTGTCATTCACCATACCTACAAGCAGACACAAAACTGGGAGCGTGACCTAGTGGTAGAGTGCTTGCCTAGCATGCATGAAGCCCTAGGTTTGATTCCCCATTACTACATTGACAGAAAAGGCTGGAAGTGGTGGTGGAGTGATAGCCTCGAGAAAGCCCAAGGACAGTGCCAAGGCCCTGAGTTCAAGCCCCAGGACTGGCAAAAAAAAAAAAAAAAAAAAAAAAAACCTACCGAGAAATCACCTTTCATCATAGAAGTGCCCTGTAAATGGAGAGTCGCTTGCATAAAAAAAAGATAATGAAAAAATTTTCTGCCAGAAAATCTATCAGTAATCTCCCTCTGTGTCCCTGTCATCTGCATATTCATAGCAAGGCACCAGAACTATATGGACTCTGAGATTCCCTTTAGTGTAGCATTTCATAACCAGGAGAGTTGTTTCACAAAGGAAGTGCCATCTGTACCAATCAGTGAGTCCCCTCTGGAGGAAGCAGATATAAAGTCAGAGACCCAAGGACTCTGCAATGGGACAAGGCAAGTAAGTCAAGTTCAGTGACTTTTTTTTTTTCATTTTTTATTGTCGGGGTAATGTACAGAGGGGTTACAGTTACATTCCCCAGGTGGTTGATGCATTACTTCTCACACATTGATACCCCTTCTCGTGTTTTTGTCCCCATTTCTCTCCTTCCACCACCTCCTAATCATCTTGTTTCCCCCCTTCCCTTTACTATTTCAAATAAACAAACATATATATAATATACCAGGTAACAAAGTCAGATACAGTAACAATATAAGATTAACCAAAGGGCAAAAAGAGAAGAGAAATAACATAGTACATTAAGAACAACAATCACACAAGTTAAAGCTCTTGTTTCCAGATCCATTCATTTAGTCCCATCCTATATGACCTTACATACCTAGATTTTAAGCTATTGTAACCCTCTATTAGGATAGTCCTAGATGTGTACTAATTATTACAAATGAGGGAAACCATTGAGCCTATGTTCCTTTGGGTCTGGATTACTTCACTTAATATGATTTTTTTCCAAGTCTCTCCATTTCCTTACAAATAGGGCGATGCCATTCTTTCTGATGGCAGCATAAAATTCCATTGTGTATAAGGTTCAGTGATTTTTTTTCTAACAAGTTTGAATGGCAAAGGCTTTCGATGATGTTTTATTTTAAAATATATCCCCACCAAAGACTCCATTCTTCTTTTCCTTCTCCGTGATCCTTGAGATCAGCCAAACCCAATTTGAAAGGCACAGATGGGATTTCAGTCTTCTCACCTCTCTAACCATACCTTAGAGAACTTGATTACTAGATTGCATATGTGGGTTTGGGAGGAATTAAAACTCAAATCACTCAGAAAGAAGAGAGAAATCTGAGGTGTCTTGTGAAACTGAAGGTAGGGGAGATGCCGTGAGTCCTTAGGAATGCTTACAACCAGATGCTGGTTTTTTGTGTGTCACCCATCTCCTTTCTCTACATGCTATTGTCATTTGTCACTGTATTCCCTACCAATCAACTATGCCTGGAGGACATAGAAAGTGGAACAGGACTAGGAAGTAACATTTCCTATAAATGGGAAGATAAGGGGTTTTAAGCAGACTAAGCATACTACCACAAGTCTCAACTAAGCAGGAAGTTGGTTTGGGAGCCAGGTTCCTGCTATCTATTTGGGTGCCTTATTCTTTAAACATATTGCACATCCATGTAACTCCTAGAGACCTAATGTCTGAGCCTCTATACAAAAGCTTAATAAGATTCCTCAGTTCCTGTTGAAAGAATGAGTTTGTTCCTGGCCTTGCCAGTTTCCAGAAACAGCCAAGGATAAGACAGAAATGTTTGCTCAGTGACATTTGTCTCACTCAAAGTCCTTTGAATGGGATCACAGTTGGAATGTAGAATAAGGAGGAGCTGGTTGATTAAGGCTCAGGAACTGGACAAAGCCCTCCAGACTGTTTTAAGCTGTTAGCCTTCAGCTTTTTCTCCCCCATGTCAGCTTTGTCTGCAGGCTGTGTTGCTTGCTTGGCAGGTCTATGCCTCTCACCCCTACAGCTCCGCTTTCATGAGGAATTCCAACTGTGAGAGTGAACTAGTAGGCAGCATGCTAACAAAACCTGAGTTCTTAGCCTCTGTCCTGAGGAAAGCCAGACTACCTGGCTTCCATTCATCAAAGAAAAGCAAGGTACATTTTATCCATGAATCACAGCCATGAGGCCCTCCCACGGTTCAGAAAATGATGTGACTCCTGCCTGGTCTGTAAATTGTGTGGGCATAATGCCCACAATGTTGCTGCCTCTCTCCCATCCACCATGAAAGCTTAGATTACAGGTGCCCACCTTACAAGGCTGCATGGGGATCCTTATCCCCTGTGCAGTCTCTGATTTGTGAGTTCTGCAATGGTCACCATCTTCCCATTGGACTTTCCTTCCCATTTGGCAGTTTTGCCACTTCTCTGATTATTTTGCCAGCATGACTCAGTGGTACAAACGCATCTTGGGAAATTAAGGATTTGGGAAGCCAACCGTGAACCAATTTGGGAGACTATGAATGTACGGGAACGTCATGGATCCTACAGGTGGCAGAATCTGAAGCTGCCTTGAGGTTGGACAGTCTACCTTTCCTGCATATTGATGGAGATAAGAGGCTCTCACTCTGTCCAGAAATAGAGCTCAGCTAGATCACTTGCAGTAAAGAAGTCCAACAAATATCACTGGAGGCTGGGGCTGCCACAGACAAGCAGGAACAACAGATTCTAGCTTGTCACCAGTTTGAAAAGTTTAGGCACTTGGTCACTTGTATGAAAATATTAGAAAGTTGGTCTTAGTAGCTTTATCTCCTCAGGGTTCAGCTTCTTCAGTCAGGGGGTGGGGTCTAACCAACAAACATTTTTGTCTTTGTCATACTGATGTGAATGCTTATGATTTTATTAGCAACTACCTGGGAGCCAGCCCTGATTTAATTTAATTTAATCTCCTGGGTTCAGTTTAGCATAGTCTATTTTAAGCACAGATGAAAGAGAAATAGTCAGACTAGGGGGTGGAGGAGGAGGGATAGGTCAGGGAGGGGGCCCTCTTGCTCTCTTCCTGGTTACTCTTGCCTCAGCCTATCTTGGTATAAAAGGGAAGTACTTAATGGATGTGGTTCCGCCCCTAATAGTTCTCCTTCTGTAAACAAAGAACCATTCTGCCAGCTCTGGAGTGACAGAAGGATACTGATTATGCAGCCAGAAATACCAATGGAAACAGTAATAACAGATTCTCTGGCCACTCCTCCTTGAACAAACTGCATTTATCATTGTGTTGTTGAGTATTACAGTAGTACTGTTTATTTTGGTGATGTGTATTATTATGTTGGTTTCTTGTTGCTCTCCTCATTCTCTTTGCTGCTCTGAGGTCTGTAACTAGGGAAGCAAGATGACAGAGTCTCAGTTTGGCCAGTATCACCAGAATTGAAATGTTGCTTAGGTATTGGTGAGACCCAGGACCAGAAATTCTTATCGTCTGGGACTGCCATGCTATCCCTGGGACTAGAGACAGCATACCATGGCCTCCCCATCATCCCTTGCTCATAGGAGGCTCCTGAGTTTGTTCATTCAATTTGGTACCTACAATGATCAAGAATAAGAGGATCTATGGGCCCCATTATAGAGAGATCCCAAAGGCAAGAAGAGCATCCAGTTTCCTTTATACTCTGGTTGAGATACTGAGTTTTGCTGGTAGAACTCTCTTAACTCTGGCATCATCAAAACCCATCTTCCATTGTATTTCAGCCCTGGAGGTGGAAAGCTCACCCCGACTGGAGCACAGGTGCCATGTGGCCAGGGTACAGAGGAGTCTTACTGACTACAGAGGTCCTGATTTTATAGTGCTCAGAATGTGTCCATGACATCCTGGTTTCCCTGATGGTACTGATAATAACAACAAAAGTTCAATGTAATTAAGTACTGTTCAGGTGCTAACAGTATACCAAGTGTTTCCTTTGCATTGTTTCATTTAACACTTACAAAATTTTGAGTTAAGACTATAGCTGTCTTAATGAGGAAGTAGAGACTTAGAGGATTTGGGGAAGTGCCAGATGACAAACACAGAGCTAGAATGTGAATGTAAGTGGAACATTTATATTCTGTGTCCTGGTGGATTCCATGAGAACATGACTGGAAGGTTTTGTGGATACAGGTGATAATAAGTAATTCGCTTCAGTATGTGGGTTCAGAGCTGTCCCCCTTGCTGTGAAGTGAAGAGTCTCTGAAACAGAGCCCTGGTTGGAATGTGCTCAGGTGAGCCTCGCACCTTCCATGACTCATCCAAGACTTGCTAGGCCTATCACCCTACAGTCTGGCTTTCTCAAAAGCTGCAGCTATTCTGTGGCTGCTGCTCCCACCTCAGGCATACTGAGTCACATTCTCTCAGGCCAACCACACCAAATCAGCATTGTTAGTGAGGTTGCCACCATGGCTGTTGTATACCCTAATGTTAGAGAATTGCATCGCTGGGTGTTTCTCATTCTAGCCTTGGTGTAGATTTGATTAAAGCAGAACAAAAAGTGTCTCTGGGGATGGGGATGAAGGAAAGTTACCAACACCACAGCTCATCATTTCTTACAACAGATCCAATATTGGGAAAGACAGAGCAGTATGTAAAGGTAGGGAAAGAGATGTACTTCATTCTGCCCTTCCATGTCGTAGGCCCAGAGGTTGACTCTTGCTGCCATCAAGAAATGGCCAGGCTCTTGGAGGCGAGTTCCAGCATAGTCCTGACTGGGTTATAGAGCAGAATATCACTTTATTAATTTAAGAGAGAAACGCAATTAGTCATTTGCTTGTTGACAATCAGAGTTGTCTCAGCATCGTCAAGACTCTGAAGAGGGCAATTTCCAGGCATCTATTTTATTGGTTCACCATTTAAAATACTGTCCCGTAGGCCATAAATAATAGAAATCTACATGCATAGTGCCTTTCCTCCCCTTAGACAGACCATGGGAGACTCAGAATACCACCCAGGGAGCATTCTATTATGATAGGAGTTAGATAAATCTTTAATGGACTCAGACTAAGATTCAATGCTTGTCTCAAAATAGAGGCAGATATGATCCTGTGGCCAGAAACACCGACAATCAAATGTCTGGCTGCTTCGTCTTAGGCCAGTCTCATAGGCACTGATGATGTTAGCCAAAGGTCTTCTGCTTATCTGGATATATTTGTACTGTCTATAGGCTTGACCTGTACACCTAGGTGTCTTTGGAACTCCCTTTTTAGGAAGCTCTTCTCTGATCCTGCATTGATCCATCAGGAGTCTTTGATTCCCAAGGAAGAATCTTGCCTCCTTTGTTTCCTGGCACTCAAGTGATATTGTTTGAATGCATCTTTCAATTTTTTAAATTTTTTATTGCTATTGTAATGGTGATGTACCAAGGGGTTAGTTACATGTCAGGTAATGAGTCCATTTCTATTTGAACAGGATTACCTCTGTTTTCTCCCAGTTTTTCCCTCAGCCCACTCCCCCCAACAAGTTCCGAAGTTAATTTTCACTCACTAGTGTCTAGTGAGTATCATCGTTGCAGTTGTTCACCTTGGTTGCACCATTTCTGTGCTCTACCTCACCCTCTCCCAAACAGATAAACTTACCTGCAAAGGATACAGGAATCAAATACAGTAACAAAAGAAAAAAAAAGAAGCAAATTTGCTCGTTTCCATTTCTTGAAGTTCATTTTGATAAACAGCATTTTATGTGATCATCCACCCATAACTATTGAGCCTTTTATTCTCTCCTAAGAATATCTTACTTTGGGATGTAGCCAAAGGGAATGCTACTACACTGTTGGTGGCAATGTAAAGTTGTTCATTCACTCTAGAAAGCAGTATGGAAATCTCTCAAAATACTAAATATAGAGCTTCCTTATAACCCAGAAATCCTACTTCTGGGCATTTATCCAGTAGACCACAAACAAGGCCACATTAAAGCTACCAGCACATGTTCATTGCAGCATTGTTTACACAAGATATGGAATCAACCCAGATGCCCCTCCGTGGATGAATGGATCAAGAAAATGTGGTATATGTACACAATAGGATTCTATGCTTCCATCAGAAGGAATGATATTGTACTATTCATAAGGAAATGGAAAAACTTGAAAAAATTATACTAAGTGCAGTAAGCCAGACCCAAAGAAACATAGGTTGTATGATTCCCCTCATTTGTTGTATCTAGAAAGTGCCTACTGAATGGTAAAAGACAAAAAAAAGTACATTTGGACATGATAAAGGATCCTTTAAATTTTATGTGTTAGGGCCAGGAGTTTAGCCTAGTGGTAGAGTGCTTGCCTAGCATACATGAAGACCCTGGTTCGATTGGTTGGTACCATATACATAGAAAAGTTGGAAATGGTACTGTGGCTCAAGTGGTAGAGTGCTATCCTTGAGGAAAGCCCAATGACAGTGCCCCGGCCCTGAGCTCAAGCCCCAAGACTGGCAATAAATAAATAAATAAATGTATGTATGTTACATGTTAGACACTTGATCATCAAAGTCATATGTTAATGGAAACTGGAGGGTGGAATTTAGGGCTGGTAATTGGGCCATATGGGTTCTGACTAGAAGATGTTCTTTTAGTATGAAGGTTTTCTTATATCCAGACAAAAATATTGTTTTCTCTCACTTTCTTGTATAATTTACAAATATATTATGACTTCCAAAGTTACAACAAACTTGACTGGCCTGGGCAGAATCAGCTCTGTGAGCTGTGAAGGACAGTGCACAAGTGCAGAGAGCTCCATGACAGTGAGGTCTCAACTTCAGATGTGATCACAAACCATTGTAAGTTGATTATGGTCCAGGATCCAGTGAAAAAACACTAATCATGGAACTAAAATAATGAACATCAGTTTGCAATACAGATTAGTTCTAACAGTGTATATGCAGACTGTGGACAGAGCCAACGGGGAATTCAAATAGCATCTTTTGGTAAATATCAAGTCTGAATGTGTCTTTCTTCATTTGAGTTTAAGAATGAAAACACACGTGTAATACATGGCTCATTTAAGAGATAATGTTGAGCTGGGCATGGTGGCTCACGCCTGTAATCCTAGCTACTCAGGAGGCTAAGATCTAAGGATCAAGGTTCAAAGCCAGCCTGGGCACAAAAAGACCTGAGACTCTTATCTCCAACTAACCTCTACAAAATGGGAAGTGGGGCTTCAATCAAGGGTAGGGTGGTAGCCTTAAGCTGAAGAACTCAGGGACAGCACCCAGGCCAAGTTCAAGCCCCATGATGCACAAAAAGAAAAGAAAAGGAAATAATGGTGAGGAATAAAGGGAAGGAAATATAATCCAGGAAGTAAAGCTGTGTGACTCAGTCATAGAGTGTTAGCCCTGAACCAGATGAGCTCAGAGACAATGCTCAGACCCTGAGTTCAAGCCCCAGGACCGGTGCAAAGGGGGAGGTGGAGTAGGAAATGGAAGACTGAGAATAGGATATAACTTGAAAAATAGCATTTCATGCCATGGCTGAAAGAATATAAATTAAAACAGATACAACAAAACACATGTTTTGAGTAGTCAAAAGAAGTAAATGTACTCTGTTCTAGAAAAATCAGTGGAAGAAATTGTGCAACTAGATACATGCCCAGAAAAAAATTAATTACAAAGAAAAGAAACAAGCATCATTTCTTAAAATTATAAGAGACCTACAGGAGAACAAAAACCAGGCTGGCACAGACTTCTCATTGTCACAGAACTAAATCTGAAGAATAAAAAAAAACATCACTCACAGAATTTAGACTAAGTTCCTGGCCCCAAAATTTGTCATGTAGACAGAGTGTCATTCTGTCAGACTCTTAGATATACAAAAATCCTGAGTGTACATAACCTTTCTTAGAAAAATTAAAGGCAAAGTAAAGAAAACTGCAACATGAAGTAAAATGATAGTCTAAAGAACAGGGAAGTTATGATATATATAAAGACAAGTAGTGCTTGTGATACTTACAAGAATCATATAAAAATTATAATAATAATTAAATATCCCAAAGTCCAGATAATTTTATGTCAGCAGGAATGGATATCAAATGAGGGTAGAAGACTTGACATACTCAAATTTTCTTCAAACTTTGAGAGAGGTCAAAAGACACTTCCTTTCTTTCTTTTGATAGCAGGATAAATGCAAGGTGAAATATATATATAATATATAAATCTATAATATAAATATAATTCTTTAGATATGTAATGTATATATATAATGTAATTATATATATGTGCAGAGAAAACACAGGGTTCACAGACTGAATACCAAGGAGATAGCAGAGGCAGCTAATCATGGTTGAACAATGTCCTGGACCCACTCTTTCCCTTAAGTGTACTCGTGTACATAATGGTGAGGCTACTTCTGGCCTTTACCAGACCATAGTACTACTACTTCACTCTGTATCTGTGAGCTGAGCTTTTTTTGTTTTGTTTTGTTTGATTTTTGGGGTTTTTTTTTTGCCAGTCCTGGGCTTCAGCTCAGGGCCTGAGCACTGTCCTTGGACTTTCTCAAGGCTAGAGCTCTACCACTTGAGCCTCAGCACCATTTCTGGCTTTTTTCTATGTATGTGGTACCGAGGAATTGAACCCGGGTCTTTGGGCATGCAAGGCAAGCACTCTATCACTAGGCCAAACTCCCGGGAGCTCAGCTTTTTTTTATTTCCATAATTTTTTAGATGATGAAATATTTGTCTTCCTGTGCCTGATTCAATTCACATAACGTTCAGAAGGCCCATTTGTATTGTTGCAGATGAGATTCCATCCTTTCTGTAACCAAATAGTATTTCATTGTGTATATATAGACCGTATTCCCTATCCACTTATCTCTTATTGAATACCTAGGCTGAGTCTACCTGTTGGCTATTGTGAACAGTTCTGCAGTGAACACGAGAATTATAGGCTATTCTTCAGCATTCTAATTTCCTTTGGATATATACCTAGGCACAGGGTTGCTGGATCATACTGTATTCCTATCTTAATTTTTGGATAATCTCCATGTCTGTTGTACAATAGGGAGACTATAGTTAACAATATCATATTTTCTGTTTCCAAATATCTACAAGAGGATTTCAAATCCTCAAAGAAATGAAAAAATGCTTGAGGTGCTAGATACGAGAAACACCTTGATCTGTTTATTATATAACATATAACACACTGTATCCCATAAGCAAGAATATACAACTACTACATATCAGCTTTACACAAAACAGAACAAAATAAACCAAAGCCTAAATTATGTACTGAACTTGGGCTACCGGTATTCCTAGCCTTTCCCTTACAAGCCCAGAACCTCACAGTGAGTTTCTATGGACTCTCCCTAAGCCTCTTCTCCATCAACAACACATAAACACTAAGTACAGTTACTACAAAGGTTAGTTATTGTGTCCAAAATGTTGACCACCTTACTGACTTGACTGAATATAAGGGAACACCTTAAATCTACAGCTCCCAAGAGTTTTTAACATAAAGCTTCAGCTATCTGCTTTGACTAGAGCTTATACCAAAAAAAAAAAAAAATCCACAGACAATAAGAATAAAGGATGTATGGAGATTTGTCCAGGGATCGAAAACAAACAACTCAAGTGGAGTTGCCCAGGTCATGCAGTTCTGTGTCCGTGGATGGAAAGAGCCACGTGGGGTGTGCACTGATATCTTTTAAAATTCACTGGAAATCTAGAACTGAAGGAGAGCCTTGTTGTGGGGACAAGCAGGATGTTGGAAAAGATGTAGTGAATGGTCTTAAAAAATCAGAGCCTGCTACAGACAGATAGCAGCCACAGGAACCAATGAAGAAGGTGCAGAGGGCTCATTCCACAAATGTTGTTAAGGAAATTGTCCAAACAGCTGGAGGAAAAAAATCAGTGAGATCTTGCTTCATACTGTATACTCAAATAAATTCCAAATGGATTTGAGTTAAATATTTTTAAGAGAGAGAAAATATTAAAAGAAAATAACTAGTGTATATTTAATCTCAGAAAGGGCAAGGATTTTCTAAAAGAAAAAGAAGTATAAACCAAAATACTTGGCAGCTTTAACTGCCTGAAAAATTAAGTTTCTATGGGTCCCGCGCAGGATAAATTAAATCTAAACATCGCTTTTGGCAAATATGAAAAAGGACTATTAACATACATAATTATACAATTCTTCTGAAAATCCTTTATGACCCTCTAGGAAAATTGAATAAGAAGTCAGTCAAAGAAAAAAACAAATACATATGGCCGAACAATTTATGGGGGGAGGAGGGTTAAATTTCTAAAATAATCAAAATCGTAATATTAGTTGTTCATTTTCTCACCACACCCTCAATATGACCTTTTTATTATCTTTGAGTATTTGTACAAGAAGCTTCAATTTAACAGGTCAGTTTGTAAATACAGTGCATTATTCTCCCCCATCTATCCCAAATTCACCCTTCTCAAGTTACCTGGTCCCATTTTCGCAGAACTTCGGTATGACTTTTGAGAGAGTCATTTGGCAATATGTTAAGAGTCTTAAGTGATTTTATAACCTTAAGTCTACTAAGAATACAGCCTACAAAATAAATCAGAAGTATAGCTGGACATTTAATCCCCTTTTAAATGATGTAGGTAGCCCCCAAACTGGGTGAGGATTTGAAGAATTAGGATATAGCCAGAAGATAGAACATTAGGCATTAAAAGGGTCTTTTACATATGTTGTCATGTTTATGATCTAAAGCTGTATCATAAAATGGTATAAAAAAATGAATATTTCGGGGCCGGGAGTTTGGCCTAGTGGTTAAAGTGCTTGCCTAGCATGCATGAAGACCCAGGTTCGATTCCTCGGTACCACATACATAGAAAAAAGCCAGAAGTGGTGCTGAGGCTCAAGTGGTAGAGCTCTAGCCTTGAGAAAGTCCAAGGATAGTGCTCAGGCCCTGAGCTCAAGCCCAGGACTGGCAAAAAAAAAAAAAAGAATATTTCACTTGGGTAGCTATACAGGAAAGATTCACAATACACCAGAATGCCAGAATTGCTCCTCTCTTCTTGTGGAGATTAGGTGCTTTTAATTTTCTTCTTTATACTTCTATGTATTGAAATATCTACTACTATTATAAGGGAAAAGGGGGATTTGAAGAATGCTAAGGGAATATAAAAGATGTGCACATTTTGTGAATTTCTGGAATTATCATAAATGGAACTTTCTTGTACTATTAGTGTATGCTAATAAAAAAGAAAAAGCAATGGGCTATATACTCTATAGACACAATGTTTTATTATATAGATTCACATGTATGTATGACATACAAACCCTTAGCTTAATTTTAATTATGTTCTAAAACCTAAGTGCCAGTGATTATATACAGAGATTCCCTTCTTGAATACTTGTTTGTTGAAATATGATGTAAAAATCAATGTTAATAAATTCTTTAATAATAAAAAAAAGCATGAGGCCTAGAATTTGGCCTAGTGATAGAGTGCTTACATACATAGCATGCACAAAGACCCGGGATTGATTCCTTAGTACCACATACATAGAAAAAAGCTGGAGGGGCCGAGACTTTGGCCTAGTGGTAGAGAGCTTGCCTAACATGCATGAAGACCTGGGTTCGATTCCTTGGTTCCACATACATAGAAAAAAGCTGGAAGTGGTGCTATGGCTCAAGTAATAGAGCTCTAGCCTTGAGAAAAATCCAAGGACAGTGCTCCATCCCTGAGTTCAAGGCCCAGGACTGGCAAACTAAATAAATAAATAATTTAGAAAAGACATGTTTACCTAGTATTAATATTTTACTAACCTTTAAAACAGAATAATATCAATTTCTCATCACTTGAAAATGTTTCTCTCATAACCAGATTCTATTTCCTTTGGAAACATCAGAATTATAGAGTTTGGGTAGAAAATTTTATCTCAATCCTTTATAAGAGGAAAGTTAATGATCTTTCCCATATCACACTACAATCCTCTGAATTTTCTTTGTAAATCTTATGCTAGTAAAGCTTTGGTTGAAGCGTTCCTGACTCATATGTTCTAGCCACTGAGTTTACTGTGAAAGAAATTCATCCTTGTCACCAGGTGGGGGCCAAACAGAACCTTTGTTCAGTAAATAGATGCTAAGAGGTCAGGTTTCTAGAGTTCCTGAATGCAGACTTGTATACAGTCTCTGGTCAAGGGGAGGAGCCTAGCTGAGCAGGCATGTTTGTCGTATGTTCCGTTCTTCTTGCCCTTTGCTATGGAAGCAGATATCACAAGTTTATGCATTATGCTTTTTTGACATAGAAGAGATAGACCTAGAAGTTCTCTGAAGTTCATAACACAGAGAGCACCATCACACTTGATACAGCACCCTAAGAACAAATATAGCAAGATGGGTGTTAAGACCCTCTATTGGTTTACCATCAATAGTTGTCAGTGATGACTTTGCTTTGAGTTTCCTGGAATCCAGAGAAGTTCCACATGTTGTTTTCCAAGAGCAAATGGTCCTGTCTGACGCATTTTTCCTCAAAGCTGGAAAAATATCTTACATCCTTTAGCCTCTGGGGGATCAGAGACTCTGCAGAGCATTTAAACTTTTTTTTCAAAAGTGTTTGGCTCCTTTCAGCCTAGCTTTATTCTCCCTAGAAAGTCCTGACAGCTTTTCTCTTGTCCTGGAGTCCCTCCAAATGGACGCTTTGTGAATTGCAGCCAAAAGATGCTGGCTGCTTTCTTTTCTCAGAATCAGTTATGCAGTGTGGTCATATCTTACACTGTATTAACTCTGCAGAGATGCCTTGATTTCAAGCTGCAGGTCATCTGCATGGACTGGGCTGGCAGAACAATGGAAGGTCTGAGAAGGCATGTCTTAATCCCAAGGTAGGGGATAGTGGAACGGAGAGAGGTAAGGAGTGTGTTTTAGGTAGGATGTGCCCAGGGGTGCAGCAGCATGATCCCAGAAGCACGGGGCAAGGGAACAGAAGGATGCATGTATAAAATAAATAGAACTTTACTCATAGACGGGAGGGGCTGTGCTAGACAGTATGGGATTCAAAATGGCAACGAGTGACTTCCTTATGTGCCAAGGGTCTCTGGGGTTACATAAGTCTTAAATAGGGTACACAGAGTACAGTTAACTATTTAAACTCCTTAACTGACCCATTGGAACAGATGCCAGCTTCTAATTGGTGATGTCACTGTGTGCTCAGTGGAGTTGGGCCAAAAAGCAAACCATCCCTAAAACTGAACTGGAATTATTGAAGTAAATGGTGGAAAACTCAGGTTGTTGGCCTGTTTCCTTATTGGGAGCCTCAAAAGTATTGTAACCAAGTGCCACTCAAGCTCTGGTTGAAAACCTCTCCATTCTAAGTTTTGTTTTGTTTTTTGTTTTTGTGGCAATATTGGGGTTTGAACTCAAGGCCTCATACCCTTATCCCTATATTACTGATTTTTATGTACTATTTTTCATATTTGCCCAATGTGACCTCAGGCCATGATCCTCCTACCTAAGGCCTCCATATAGCTGGGAAGACAGAGACGTTCTGCTCTAACCAATGTATCGTCAGAGATGGGAGCCTTATGTGCTTTTCACCTGCTTGACCAGAACACCATCCTCTTGATCTTCACCTGCCAAGTAGCAGAGATTACAGAATATACCACCATACCTAGCTTAGTTCTAAGTGTGTGTGGGGTGTGTGTGTGTGTGTGTGTGTGTGTGTGACAGTGACAGAGAGAAGATTGTCATTTTTTGGCTGTTTCTAGACAACCAGTTCCATTGTAATAGTCTGATGGGTGGTGATTCATAGGACTTTTTAGGATTCTTGTCAACTCTTCCGTTACCCAGTTATGCCGGAAAGAGCTGACTGCTAGTGGATGTCAACCAGTGGGGACTCCTACTCACACTGTGCTGATAGGCTGCACACACACACTTCCCATCGGCCAAACCTTGTATTTACAGTTCCCATAGGAGAGCAGGCCTTAACCAATTCTTTCCTATTCCCAGCACACCTTTCCCATCTCTCAGATTGTCTTGCTCTGTTCCATCCTCTACAACAAGATGCCATCAAATGAGTAGCCTGTAAATTTATTTCTTACAGTCCGGGGAGTGGGGGGGCAGGACATCTAATATCAAAGCACTGGAAGATTCAGTGCCTGATTCCATAGATGATTGCTAACTCATAGATTATGCCTTCTTGGTGGGTCCTCATAGAGAGAAACTTGCCACCAATCTTTCTATGGACATTTTTATTTATGTGGAGGCTAATTCCCTTCAGGGAGGGCTCTACTCCCATGGCATAATCATCTCCCAAAACCATACCTTTTAGCCACGACATGGGTTAGAACTGTGACACATAAATTGAGTGGATGGAGGAGACAAAAACATTCAGACCATATTGCTCACCTCCTCCCAATCCCAACAGAACAGAACAGCCTCAAGAATACTGTACCTCTTGGCCACAAACTCTGCAAGGCATAGAGAGAAGGCAGTTGCCATATCCTCAGAGAACAGGGCTGTTGTGCATACTGCAGAGGTCTTCAACCCAGGGCATTGGAATTCCCTCCAAGGTTGTAGAAACTATAATATTACATGAAAGAGTTGGTGTCTTAAAGGATGGAGTATGTGTGACCCAGGTACTTTTTAGTTTTGCCCACTACCCAGATCTAGCCCATGAGTCTCAGACACTCTGCCCTCTCCTAGTGCCAGCTGGTTCCTACCTCGGCCCCTTTCTCTGCTGGGAATTCTGTACCCACTGGATGGCCTAAAGTCTTGCCAGTTGTAATTCTTCCATCAGGCTCCATGCCAACAAGCCCACCATCACCTGTGGTATGTCCCATCTATGCCAGGGCTTGTGTATTTGAGAGACTCCAAGTCAGAACCCATAAACCAGACAACTTGCCCACCCCTGTCATATCATGTGGGAGAAGGGCATTCTGGAAACCCTGTTCAGGAAGCAATCTGTCACCTGACCCGTCTGTCCATCAACATTTGCTGAGGAATTCTGGCTCCTGGTGCAGAACTGATGTGCAGCCATACAAGGGAACTGGCAGCCTTGCGGCATCATCAGAAAGGCCAGAATTTAGGCTATAAACAAACCTCCAGAACAGTGTGTTCTTCCTGGTCATGTGGCCAGAAGACTGTGGGCTCATGGAAGGCTGAGAGTCTATGGCATGGTGGAGCGAATACCTCATCCTTTCTGATGCAGTCCTCTAGCCAGTTGGGATGTTCTCAAAGTGGGCAGCTAATGATTAGAATGATAACTTGTTCATCAGGGCTTGCAGAGAGGCCCTGTTTATCCCTCCTCTCCTTCAACAGGTCAGCTTTTACCCTTCAGTGCTCCTGGGTACACATTCCTTTAAAATTCTCATTTGCAGAGCAGCTTTGATAAAGAATGACCCTATTGATGCCTTGGCTTGCTCACTGTTTGCAGTTGGTGTGGCTGAGGTGTGGGATGGGCTGGTGGAGACTGAACAGGGCGGAATTAGCCTATAGCAGAGGGTCATGGCCAGATCAGATGCTCCAAGGAGGCTGGAGTGCAGACAGCTGCACTAAAGAACATCACACAACCAAGAGAAGAGAAGAGACACGAAGCCAGCACACCTCAGAGGCACAGCTTTGGAAGGGTCTGCTAAGACAGAAATGACAACAAAAGATACAGTATTTTGGGGTTCTGTTGGAGGACACACTCTTTCTCAGCTCAGAATAATCCTGGCTCTAAGACAAAGTCAGAGTTCAAGAGCCTCAACTCTAAGCAGAAGGAATAAGCATCTCCTCCAGAAATTCATTGTTGCTGGGGTGGTGGAGTGGTGTTAGCATTGTGCTCAGAAGCAGAAAACTGTGGTCTGGGGGCCACATTTGGCACATGGTTTGTTCTTTTTGTTGTTGGTGGTGGTGGTGGTCATGGGCTCTGTTCCTGAGCTGTTGAGCTCAAGGTTAGCACTCTACCACTTTGAGCTACAGCGCCACTTCTGGTTTTTTGGTGGTTAATTGGAGATATGATTGTCACAGACTTTGGTGCCCTGGCTGGCTTTAAACCATGATCCTCAGCTCTCAGCCTCCTGAGTAGCTAGGATTACAGGTGTCAGCCACCATGCAAGGCTTACTGTTTGTTCTTTTAAATAAAGTTTTATGGAAACAAAACCATACTCATTTGTTTACATGTTCTCCACTGCTACTTTTGTTTAATAACAGCAGACTTGAGTAATGTCTATGGTCTATAAAACCTAAAACTATTGATGATCTAGTCCTTTACAGGGAAAAAAAATACTGCTAATTGTCACAAATTGTCAACAAATATTGACACCAATATGTCAACCTGAATATGACAGCCCCCTTGTGAGGACTGAGAAGAGCATACTTCTCAGGCCTCATAAGATTTAATTCATCCCTTACTAAATGTCCAACCTTAAGCAAAGTACTGTACCTAATATTTCCATGCCTTGGTTTCCTCATCTAGAAAAGGAGTGAGTGTGATAAGGCACAAGGAAATCTTCCAATAGATCCATCTTTTTATTGCACTATAACCCCCTCCTCCTCAATAAAATTCACCCTTTTAAAATGTACAGTGAAGTGGTTTCTAGTACATTCACCTTAGATTGTACATGCATCACCACTGTGACTCCAGAACTTTTTCATACCCAAAAGAATTCCAACATTGCTACCTGTAGTAGAGTGCATAGTGATCACTCAAAGATAACAGACTCTAATCCTAGGACATGTATAATGTGCTGAGACAAGAGGATGGGGTTATATCTGGTAAACCTAAGAAGCTTTCTATAAAGAGGCTCTTCTGGACTAGAATCTAGGTGATGTTTAGGGCAGAGGGAAATTTTACCACAGGTAGCAGGCCATGTGAAGATAAGGCACAGGTCAGAGTGATGCAGCCCAAAGCCACGAAATAGTAGCAGTCACCCGAAACTATAAGAGGCAAGGGACAGAAAATTTCCCTGGAACCTCCAGAGGGACTATAACCCTGCTAACACCTCAGATGTGACCTGACCTGCTGACACTACTATGAGGCTTCTGGCCTCTAGGATTGTAAGAGAATGAGTGTGTGTGTGTGTGTGTGTGTGTGTGTGTGTGTGTGTGTGTGTGTGTGTGTGTATGTGTAGCTTTTCCTGCCAGTATCGGGGCTTGAACTCTGCCTTGTACTTTCATTCCACTTTTCTGTCACAGCTAGAGCTCTACCATTTGAGTCATACTTCTACTTCTGGATTTTGGGCTAGCTAATTGGGAAAGATTCTCTTGGGTTTGTTTGCCCAGGCTGAACTTATATGAACCTCAATCTTCAAATCTCAGAACCCTAAGTAGCTAGGATTACAGGCATGAGACCTTGGTACCTGGCTTCATGCTGTTGTGAGCTGTGAATCTTGTTTTAATTTGTTCCTTCAGCTGCAGGAATCAAATGTAGCACCTAGTATTTATTATTAGTTATTATTATTTATTGTTGTTGTTGTTGTTAGTATTTGATGGTACTGAGAAAGCTACCTAGCAGTTTCTCCAGAAATGCACTACCATCAGAGCCTTGTGCTTATTAGACAAAATATCCTACTACTCAAGCCACACCACAATCCATAAGGTTATTTTTTGTAGCCTCCTGGCAACAGAAGGCAGGCCAAGTAAGAGGCATGTCTGTATATCTCCACTGAAGCTGGGTAGTCTTTACCGCACAGAACTCCATGGAGAAGCCTGCCTCTGCCAGCCAGCAATAACTTGACAGTGGCCAATCCTTTTCTGAACCTAAACCCTTCCCCTCATTATTTTCTTCCTTCTTCCTGGAGAGGGCTAGAGAATGCTTGTTGACCAAAAAATAAAAAATAAAAACCCCCACAGCTCTGTCCCCCAGCAGGCCTCTGATTGCAGACACAGTTTGGCATTTTAAGTAATAGAGCAAGGAAATCACTGCTGTATTCATGCTATTTTGCAAAACATCATTTTCCCTAGTTTCAATGTTTGTTTTGTGTCTTAAAAGCCTTTCTGTCAGTGAAAATTTACCCCACTTTTCCACCTACTATCATCTTCTCTGTGAGTGTGTGTTTTTGCGTATATATATGTGTTTATGAGAGAGAGGGAGGGGGAGAAACAGAGACAGAGGCTCACCAACCTATTTGTGCTTATGCAGAGCCTACCCTCGTGGCCTCTTTGGTATCTTCCACTGAGTGCTCTTGAGTCCTGGGACTCAGTGATATTGTGGTCTTACCTGACTCAGTCAATGGCCTACTGGTTCTGAAGCAGCTTCAGCATGTTCCAGCTGCCAAGGCCACTCAGAAATGTGAACACAGTGTGCCATATAGGTCTGTGGTTTTGGAATTGCACCCCAATTTCTATATTCACACTTTTAAGTCAAGTGCTACAGTGTCCTTCTCCTACTTCAAGGCACTGAAGTAGGAAAAAAAAAAACAAACCCCAAATGTGTGTACCCTTCGTCCATCCTCCCTCTCCTCCAGCCCTGCCCCATGTGTATTCAGAGTCCTCTGTGCCCCACCTACTATCACTCACCTCTCCAGGGGTGGTGTTGGGTCTCTTCTCTTCTACCCTGTCATGGGGGGAAGATCTCCCACCATCATCCTGTTCTAGCTGAGTCTCACTTCCCCACTTCTCCGGGGCTCTATCTTGTAGAAGCCATTTTTATATGCTAGCATGTGAAGGTTAAGTTTCTGAAGCCACAAGCTGACCATAGTCTTGGCCACTCATTAGCTTTGTATCATGAGCAGTTCTTTTGCCTTTGTCTACCTTTGGGCCAAGTCTGCAAATGGACTTGATAAAAACATCTATCTTATAATAAAACAGCTCCTAATACCTAGTAATCTCTCCAGAAATGCACCACCATCACTGCCATTCTCTTTATTAACTTCCTGGGTACCAGAAGATCTGAGTTCATCCTCTGTCATATGGTCTAATCTTCCATTCCCTCCCTTCCTTCCTCCCTTCGCCCCCCCCCCCACACATACACACATAGCCCATGCACAAAATCATATATGCCTAAGCTGTAAAGGCAGATCTCCTAGAGATGAGGCATTCTATCAAGTTTCTCTGCCACTAAATCGATATTCAAATGTGATGATATCTTCATAAGAAATTAATGTGTAGGTCTAAAGTTGTTTTGAAAGAGCATTGTCAATATCTAAATGTCATCCTCATAACTACTTTCATGGGCTGGAAATCAGTTTTTATTAACTAACATGTGGTTCATGGTGCTGACAACACCCACAACCCTGTCACCTGGTGTGGATTGGCCCAGGCTCCATCCATCACAGACAAATAGCTTCTTTTTTTTTTTTTCAGCACTTGGCTGCCCGCCCTCTCCCTCCAACTGTCCTGCCTTCACATATCTTTTGATGCTGCTTGCATCAAACAAAGAAGACTCACTATTGTTTTTCTGCAGAATCAGAGAAGCTTATTTTGCTTCTGCCTGGTGAGGAGTGGGATTGCAGAACTTGTTTACTCTCCATTTTGCTAGAAGGAAAGGGTAGAGGTAGGAGGGCATCACCCAGTCAGCTTGCACGAAACAATCTTGCCTTTTGAATCAAGTCCTTGTTTTGAGCCTTTGTTCTTTTTTCTGCCTTTTAAGCATAATTCACAAACAGGGGGATGCTTCGAGGGGAAATAAGGCAGTAAGAAATAGAATGTTATTTGTTAAAGCAAAACAGATCATTGGAAAAGGCCAGGATGTTGCCAGACTTAGAGGTACTTGATTTTTGTGCATCACCAAACAATGTCCCTGTGTAGTTCTGAGTCCTGAAAGGGTAAGGTTACTGTGGGTCAATGCTGACAAATCCAGTCTGCAGGCTACAGGGTTGCAGCTGGCTTCCACAAAGCCTCAAGCTTTTGTGCTTGTGGGTGGATCCTTGGGGGCCTCTCTGTGTTCCCATTTTGACCTGTAAACAGTCAGGCTCACCCCAGCTTGGCCACTCATTAGCTTTGTGTATTGAGCCGATTATTCTGCCCTTGGCCCCCTCTGCAAATGGGCTCAGCAGAAGCATCTATCTCATAATCGTACAGAGCTTAACACAGTGCCTGTGGTACTTAGTAATCTCCCTAGAAATGTGCTACCATCACTGTCATCATGTTCAGTATCTTCCTGATTACCAGAGGGCCAGGGATCTGGGTTCATCCAACTTTGCTATGTAGTCCAGCCAGCGTGCCCCAGGGAAAATCAGAGTAAGGTTAAAAACCCACAGGGGAGGAATGGAAGTGGGACAGAGGATGTTAACCTTCATCTCACTTTTTTTTTCTTTTTTTGTGGCTCATGGGGCTTGGACTTGGCCTGGGCACTGTCCCTGAGCTCTTCAACTCAAGTCTACTGCCCTACCCTTGAGCCAAGCCCCACTTCCTGTTTTCTAATTAGAGATAAGAGTCTCAGGTTCTTTTGTGCCTGGGCTGGCTTTGAACCTTGACCCTCAGATCTCAGCCTCCTAAGTAGATAGGATTGCAGGCGTGAGCCACCATGCCCGACTTCATCGCACTTTTATGTTAGGAGGTGAACTCCTGGTGCTTATGCCTACCATTATGCCTTATAATTAATGTTACAGAGACTCTCTGGATTGAGAAACTATCTGAAGTATTCTATGAATACATCAAAAATTGCACTGACTTTTTTTTTCTGAAATCTTGGACTCTTTGAAACGTTTAGAAGCTGACTATTTAACTCTAGTCTAATCTAGTGGTCTGGAAACTCCAGGGCCATATGAATTATTTATTCTGACATACTTACTCTCTTTACCCTGAGGAAATAACCCAGCCTACTGCACCAGACAGTAGGTCTGGGTGGTGGAGGTGGTAATAACACTGATGAAGATAGCAAACATTAATTTAACCCTCCTGTTTGTACTAATAGCAAATACTTATTTAATATTTCCTTTATTCCAGCTGCTCTTCTAAATTATATTTCTGTATATGTATATATGTATATATCCAGCTTCCCTTCTAAATTATATAGATCCAGCTTCCCTTCTAAGTTATGTATATCATATATACATATTTGCATATAAATGTATATATACCCCCTGTAGACACTGTTTTTTTATTTTGATTCTGGTGGTCTGTGTCTTGTATATATGTTTATCTGATTTGGGAAAGGGAAGAGGCATAACAAAATGATGAAACAAGGACAAAGGATGAACCAGTGAAACACTGATACAAGATACTAGGTTGGAAATGAACTTTACAACTTTGTGGTGTGGGGAAACATAGTGGGAGAAAAACATGGGAAGGGGTAATAATGTTCAACAAAAAATATATTCATGGGCCAGGAGTCTGGCCTAGTGGTAGAGTGCTTACCTAGCATGCACGAAGACCCAGGTTCGATTCCTCGGTACCACATACATAGAAAAAAAGCCAGAAGTAGTGCTGAGGCTCAAGTGGTAGAGCTCTAGCCTTGAGAAAGTCCAAGGACAGTGCTCAGGCCCTGAGCCCAAGGGAAGGACTGGCCAAAAAAAAATACATATATATATATATACATACTCGTTACCTTACTTATAACTGTAACTGCAGCCCCTCTGTATATCACCTATATAAGAAAATTAAGTTAAATTTAAAAAATAAAAAAGCTATAGGATAGTTGCTGGGCTGATCTTCTTGGATCCACACAGCTCTTTGGCTATGGAGCATTCCACACTATTAATAACCTCAGAATTGGCATGTCCCCCCCACTTGCAAAATAGAAGGCTTTTGGTAGCACTTGAGATGTCTTTGGAGGGTTTTGAATTGACATTAGTAAGTTACATGATGAGGAAGTTGGTCCTTTCTCAATTTTATTTCCATCTTGGATGTAACATGGAGGAAGACAGTCTAGTCTGGGGCTAGAAGATCCTTAACATTTGTTAATTTCCCCTTCTATATAGCTAAGAGAGAGCAGGTCTCATGCAACTGCATCCACCAGAAATACATAGCCCAGATTTTCTTTGTATTCCATTTGCCTTAGTGATCCTTCTTCCTTTTAAAATGTTGGACATTAGAATGTGAATGATTTTAAAGGAAAATGTCAATGACAGGTCAAGCCTGCAAGTGATGCCAAAGCATAATAATAGTTCAAGGAGCACATTCTCAAAACAGTTGTCCATGTACCGAACCCTGGCTTGGCATGAGACTGACTGGGATCTAGACCCTGGTGGCTCACACCTATAATCCTAGCTATTCAGGAGGCTGAGATCTGAAGAGCAAGGTTGAAAGCTGGTCTAGGTAGACAAGTCTGTAGGACTCTTATCTCCAACTGTTCAGCAAGACAGCCCTTTCTTGTGCTTGGAAAGTGTCCCCACTCTTGGTTTCCTTATGCTGATCACATCTGCATTTTTCCCTCCACCACTCCCCACTTTGCTTCTAGACATTCTTCCTAATCCACTCCCCCACTTTAACTTCCTCTGTTTCCTAGCCCCTCCTCCTCCTCCAGACAGAAGGAGAACTTTTATTGCTGGAAATATCCTCTAGCATTTTTAAGACCTTCAACCACTTATAAAAGTTTCACATTCTACTCTTTTCTACAGCATTTGTTTGCCAAGTCGTAAGCCTGAAACTGGAGTTTTAGACCCCCAGGACAAAACTTAAAGAGTTCCACATGTCAGATGTAGCCACTCACCCCTACCTGCCAAATAAAGAGGCATGGTAAAGAATAAAGACATTTGCCTTGCTGAGCTTAAAAACAAAATAATAATAGAGAAACACTTACTATATGATGCCAGCAACCAAGAGAAGACAATGCTTCAGCTTATCTTTAAGCCATCTTCAGAGAACAGACATGGGCTCTGGGTTTAAGTAGATAAATAATTATGAGGAGAATGTGAATGCTGTGTATCACTAACATCCCTTGTCATTCAGGGTGGGTAAAAATGGTAGCAGCTACTCTGACTGTCCATTGCCTGAGGCTTTTTCAAGTGAGGCCTTGTTACAGTGAGCATTGACACCTGGCAGGTAGTCCGGTGTCCTTCCAGAGTTCCACAGTGGCTGCAATGTGACTGAAGGAGAGACTACCTCTGGACAAGGGACACTAATAAAATTGAGGTTTTCCCCTGTTTTAGATAATCTGTGGGCCCAAGTAAGAGGTGGTACTTTTGAACACAAGCAGCTTTCAAAGAGTTTCTCTTAATTTGAAGATCTAAGCTTTTGGGGTTCTGTTTTCCATCAGAAACCGTGTTAACAATGATGAGAATAGTTATTGATCACCATGCACTTTACCTATATGAACCCATATCATCCTGGCATAGCTGGGCAGTATCGTTCTTCATTTGGGAAGATTGAACCTCACAGAGATTAAATATCTTGTTCACAGTCATAAAATGGCAGAGCCAGAATTCACATACCTAGTGCAATAGTGAACATTCTCGTTGAACAGACCCCAATTCGATTGCTTATAACTGTGATTCAGGTGTCCTGGCCCACCATGACTCAGCTCAAGATACTATTGCAGTCATTGGCATTTTTGACCACAGTCTGCTCCCATGGTGTTTGCAATTGATAACTCTTTATTTTCCATTTAAATGATAGAATCTCAGCAGGACTACAGCTTCAAATCCCATCAAGATTTTCTCTCATCACCATTCAGAAGAGAGTCACCTTAAATGATTTTATGTGCACTCTCTATCAGGGTTATAAATTGAAGATGCAAAAAGCAGTACCCACAATAATTCCACAAGTAGCAGGAGGCAACTCTGGAACTCCCAGTGACCTTCATACAGGTCTTCATTAGCTTATCTACAGCCTCAGTATTTGGCATTCCAGGGCATTCTGCCTTTTAAAAGTGTCATGTTCTCATTTTGGCATTTATTTATTTATTTATTGTTGTCATGGGGCTCGAACTCGGCCTGGGCACCGTCCCTGAGCTCTTCAGCTCAAGGCTACCGTCCTACCCTTGAGCCACTTTCCGTTTTCTAGAGGTTAATTGGAGATAAGAGTCTCAGGTCCTTTTGTGCATGGGTTGACTTTGAACCTTGATCCTCAAATCTCAGCCTCCTGACTACCTAGGATTACAGGCATATCATTTTGACCTTTAATCAGAGAGCTCTGAAGGGTTCACCAGGCACCCATAGTCTCTACCAGGGAAGATCTCTTGTTGAACATTAAGGGATTTTACTCCTCATCTTATCTCCCCTTAGACATCACACTGATGTCTTTGATTCAGCTTACTGATTCTGGGCAATGTAGGTGAAGTGAGTCTTCTCCCTGTAACATTTTTTTTCTTCTCTCTCCACAGTTCGAGATGCAAAAAACCTAATCCCTATGGATCCAAATGGGCTTTCAGATCCCTATGTGAAGCTGAAACTCATTCCCGACCCCAAGAATGAAAGCAAACAGAAAACCAAAACCATCCGCTCCACATTGAACCCTCAGTGGAACGAGTCCTTCACATTGTGAGTGCTTTCTTCTCCCCTATATCACATTCCACTCTCACGTACCTGGCACCGCCAGCCTTGTTATTAGAGATAACCAGGAGAGAAGTCTATGGCAACGGTCTCTAAACTTTGCCTCTTCTGAGACCTTCTCAGACTACTGTCATCACTTGTTTGATTGACAGTAACTTGATTGTCAGGAATTACATTATATGATAGTAGGACAGAGAACACTGACAGCAGGGAGCACAAGCTAGTAATCCTCTGTGAAGATGAGGGCTCAGAAAGCAATTTGTCTATAAACATCCACAGAGGAGGCATACTCCACTCTGTAAAGGGAAGTAGTCTATTGTCTTAGCCTTTTTGAGTCCTGTTTCCTCTACACATCTCTGAAGTTCCAGCGCCAAAGTAGTGCAAATGGCCATGAATGCATTCTAATAAAATATTATTGACAAAAAAATTGTTAATCTCTAGTCTTTGAGCTTTAATAGCTGGTTTGAGGTCTAGTATTTTGGGGAGTGTAAGAAGTGAATTGAATATACAGTTTCTCTGTCTCAGCCTCAGTTTATGAGCACATAGTATTTCCCTAGAAACCATGATGGAGCTAACCTAAGTGTGTGTGTGTGTGTGTGTGTGTGTGTGTGTGTGTGTGTGTGTGTGTGTGTGTGTGTATGGTATCTTGTAGCAAATTGAAACCTGCAGACAAAGACCGACGACTGTCCGTAGAAATCTGGGACTGGGATCGGACAACAAGGAACGATTTCATGGGATCTCTTTCCTTTGGTGTTTCGGAGTTAATGAAGATGCCAGCCAGTGGATGGTAAGAAAGCTCTGCAACTAAGCATGACTCCCAAGACACTGAGGGATACCCAAAACTGGCCTGTCTCGGGCTCTGACAGGCTGACTGGCTGTCTGGTCCTCTGTCCCCAGTCTTCTTCCACAGTGACATTTCTCAACCAGCCCCTGGCTGGCTATGAATTAAAGGAGAATTGTTGCTGAACTTATCTATAACCCTCCTTCTCTCCTGTGTCCTTAAAGGTACAAGTTGCTTAATCAAGAAGAAGGTGAATACTACAACGTGCCCATCCCGGAAGGGGATGAAGAAGGCAACGTGGAGCTCAGGCAGAAATTTGAGGTAGGGATCCCCACAGAACCATGGGCCACACTTTTCCTTTGCTTGCTTTGAAAGACAAAAGATAATTTCTCATTAGTACTCGTTTTCCTTCTTTAAAAACACAAATAACATATGAAGTCGCTTTCCTCTACAAATGGTTGGCATTAATGGTGCAGAAACGAGAATGTAGTTGATTTCTACCTAAGACATTACTAGGGGAAGACATCACTAGGGGAAGCAGCATGATCTGAATTGAGGATGTTTCTTTTTTTTTGGGGGGGGGGTAGATTCATGGGGCTTGAACTCTGGGCCTAGGCACTATCCCTGAGTTCTTCAGGTCAAGGCTAGCTACCACTTTGAGCACAGTGCCACTTCCGGTTTTCTGATATTTAATTGGAGATAAGAGTCTTGTGGAATTTCATGCCCAGGCTGGCTTTGAACCATGATCCTCAGATCTCAGCCTCCTGAGTAACTAGGATTACAGGCATGAGCCACCAGTATGGGTGAGGATGCTTCTTACATAAAGGCCTGGTATCCCTCCAAAAAGAAGGATATATTTGGAATGTTCCCTAGAAGGAATTTTCCTGTAAATCAGCAGTTATGCCTGTATCAGAGACTTTTTCTTTTCCTTTCTGAAAGCAACAGTTTTGTTGTGAGAGTTAAGTTCTGATAAATATGCCTTTGTCTTTGGGATTCCTTTTTATTTTTGCTCCACATGTTTAGAAAAAGCCAGCCTTCTGTTCTTGTTGCTATGTGGTGTCTGTGTTTCTCTTCTGCCCCAGATTTCATTGGCTACTTTTCCCCTCCTTGTCCTGCTCCCTGCTCTTTTTCTTCTCCATCCCTTCTTCTTTCAATGTACCAGACATCTCATACCATTGTGAACACTCTCTCTAAAGAGAAATCCCAAGTCACCAATTGATTAATTTTCTATTTCTTTGATGCTTTTTTTGTCTTGTTTTTATGGCTGTTAGAGTCCGTGGCACAGCCATTCTATGTTGTTGTTTTATTTCTTTTTGATTCTTTATCTTCTTTAGACTAAATAGGATTCCCTGGAATTACCCAACCCTAGCATGATGGACCCCTAAATGTGTGAGCCAGTGACGTGTTACTGAAATGTCACACTAATGAGGAAAATGATCTTATTTTCTTTCTTGTGTTCTTCCTAAGGGTACACATAGATCCAACCAGAATGTTCAGCTTATTTCATTGTACTAATAATTTCTGGCTAAAGTTGATCTTGGTGGCAGATACTTAAGGTCAAGAACTAAACACCATATGTAAATGAAACGAGTCATAGATAGAAGTGAATGATATCTGGCAGCAGGCCTTGTAGTTTATGAGATGGTAGAGAACAGGAAGGGCTGGGGTTTGCTGCTGAACTCCAGCCTTGATTGACGGTAATGGCCACTCTGTTGGGGCCAGCTATCCTTGCCATGTATATCCATGGGCCCAACACCACCAGATCTCCAGTTCTTCAAGAGACACACTAAGCACAGGTGTTCATATGACTTTGTTCTGGTTTCTTTTAATATTGGCAGCTAAGTTAAACTTAATTAAACTTACTTCATGTACATCAAACAAAAATCTACTGCTTTAGACACTGGTGGGAACCCACAAATAAAAGCCAGCCTACAGCTTCTAAAATGCAGGAGGAAAACAAAACAATTAAAGGAAATGTGTACACATACCTGTGTGTGTGTGTGTTTTTCTAAAGAATTATGTTCTTTCCAAACAAGCCTTATAATATTTAGAATTTAAGTACCAAGATGTATGTGAAGCTTTTGCCAACCATGGGCTCTTGCTCTCCTATTCCCTTCCTCCCTTCTCCTTGTTTCTCTCTCTCCTTCCCTCCCTTCCTCCTTCACTCTTTTGCTCACCCTCCCATCCTTTTCTCTCATTTTCTCTCTACCTCACATACCCATTGTCTCTTTTTACCTCATCCTTCATTTTCTGCTTTCACCTCTGCCCTACTCCATCCTGGCTGAGGACATCGGCTCGAATCCTTGGCACTTCCTTGATACTCCCCAATGCCACCCCACCTCCTTGAAGGATGGACCCTTCTACCATTGCAGGACACTGAGTACCAAGATCACTTAAATATCTCGGGCCACGTGGGAACCTGAGAAGCTCAGGAGAGCTATCCTAAACTTATCTTGTAGTTGCACATTCAGACTTCAGGTTGGGCCTTTAGGCACAGGATGCAGTTGAGGGAGGAACCGTGATAAGACATTATGGGGTATCACAGTGATGTGATCTGTGTCACTCACAGATGTGGCTTTACTGATAGAGTAATATCGACCCCCTTTTGATGCTCCTTTCTATGGCTTCCTGGTTGTAGCCTTTCTATTTCTCTGGGCAATGAGTCCAGCTTTTTATAAAGGTTGAACTTCCAAGTTTTAAAAAAATAAAAACTATGGGCCAGAGGGCCTGAGGCCAAAAACAAATTGTTCCTCTCTAGAGGCTGTATGAGTTGCCAGTTGCTGTCTCCCTCTTGGGAGAGCTGAACTTGGCAGTAGAGCACTATCCCAAGGCTGAGCAGTATTAGAGCGAGAGAGAGGGGATGGGAGAGAAAGGCCATGGGCTAAGGGTTACAGCTGTAGTCCAGCCCACCCTCCAAAGTGAGATCCATGCTTACAGCACATGCAATAAACTACACCCAACATTCTCTTTACCTAGCTTCCAGCTTGCATTTCCTAAAGTTTACTCAAGTTATGCTAGCTCATTAGCACATTTTAAACACACAACAGCAAGAGACTAGGCAGTAAGCCACTTGATCATGGTGTCATGAAAATGCTGAGAATTTCATGATGGCTGCCATGCTACATTTAACTGGAAAATTCTGGTGGAATGGTAGGCAGGTATTGAATGTGTGATGGTACTTAGTGGAGGTCTACAAATGTGAAGGATGCAATTCACTGATCATGAGAGAAAGCTATGGTCCCATGTGCCAGGACAGAAAAGCTAGAGTCTGCATTTGAGCAGCTGTGTGGGGCAGCCACCCTTTCCAAACAGGATGTCAGCTGGGATCAGGTTATAAACTCCCTCTCTCTACAATTTATATATCCTCTACTCCCTCTCTCTATCTCCATGCCTACCTCTCCCTTGCCTTTAGCCCTCAGTCCACATAGCTGCCATGCCGACTGCTTCTGTCGTTACTCCTCTCACTCCCCAACTTGATCTTACCCCAGTTGTAAGGGTCCCACCCAGCTGCACACTTCTTTCTGCAAGTCTTTGCAGGTTGAGACTCTGTACCAGGTTAGTCCTTTGAGAAGCAGGCATCTCTCTGTGACGAGATCTTTTTGGTCAGGTTATTCTTTCCACCTCCAGATCCGTTGTCCATAGAAAGCTAACCAATGTCTGTTTTACAATTCTTCCTTCAAAATCAAAAGTTCATGCAGTCTGACAAAAGAAAAATCAAAACAAACACTCATTTGTAACTCTGACCACTGTGTTAGGATTCATCTGACAGCCAGGTAGAAATCTTTTTCTAATTTAAGCAGTTGCTTCTGGAGTCCTACAGAGAGAATCATCTACAAGTGAAACTCTTGGGAGCTAAGGAAAATTCCAGGATGGCTAGAAAATCCTTTACTCTGTCATATAGAGCAGTTTATGGCCTAAAAGACTGCGCACCAGAGCCTTGCCATGTTAGCCAGGGCAGTGTCTCTGACTGCTGTGGACACTGGGTCTGTTTCTTTTCATCTTTGCCTAAAGTATGCCTGGTCTCCGCATCACAAATGAAATCATATATATTTTTACTTGTTTGGTAAATAGGTTCCAGCAGTGAATAAAACAGAGTCTCTACTTCCTGTGGGGTTTATCTGCCCTTTCTCTGGACCCTGCTTCTGATCTTTTGGGGGATGAAACAGGGAGCTTATTCAGAAAGATATGCTAGCATCCCTTTCTGTTGGGCACTTTTTCAGAACCTTTCATGGCTGCTGAGGACAGCCGGGTCCTGTTTCCCTCTGTTTGGGCCAGCTCTGCAAGCATTATCTGTAAAAGATCAGACATTGAGTGTTACAGTCTTTGCAGGCCACACAATGACTGCTAACATATTTACCTCTCTCACCATAGCATAAAAGCACTTTTAGACAAATGTGTAACTAGTGAACATGATGTATTCCAATAAAAACTTATTTATAAGATGTGGTAGACCAGATTTGTCCATGGCCTATAATTTGGTAACTTGTAGTGTAGCCATGAGCACTGGAATCAGTTCTTGATGTTGCTCTCTACAAACCATATCACCTGTCTTTTTCCATAACTGCACTGGGAACAATAGCTCTATTTACTGAAGAGAACTGTCTTAGTGGAAAGCCCCTATACCTTCCTACTATTCAAATGCTGCATCTTAGAAGCATCATCACCAGAGTAGTATTATTGTAGATAATGGCTTATTAGGAAACGATGGTTTTTAACTTCTGAGGTTTTGCTGAAGTGAATAACTTCATTTTCCACACAGTGGCCTGGCATGTTCTCTGCCTTGTAGTCTGGCCATAGTATGAAGTAGAATTTATAACATCCTTTGAGTTTTTGGAAGGAGGGGGAGAGGACCTTTTTTTTGTTTCTCTGAGCTCTTTTGTGTTGTTTGGTCTTGTTTTTTAGACAGGCTCTCTCCATGTAGTCTAGGCTCCACAGTCTCCTGCTTAGGCTTCCTGAATGATGGGATTGTAGGTGTGCCCTGCCCTACCTGACTAATTATTACCTGGCTGATAACATGGCTTTCATTGAAAACAAATGTATCATGATTTACATTCTGATGGCTTTCTGGAACATGGTACATCTATAAATTGGGAGCTGTGTGAGTGTGATATCTAGAATATATGATAACCTGTGAAACAAACAGGTGTCAGTGCTTGTCAAGAATGTAGACACTATCCCACAAGGAAAAGTCGGTTTACAATGACATTTCTCAATTCAGTCATTGGGTTTAGGGTCCTAATTAAAGACTGGAAGTGAGCACATTGGGTGTGATTAATGGGAACCACCCCAAGAATAAACACAAGTAGCCCCATAACGATAATAGCCACTTATAAGTCATTAGAGAAATGATAATGTTAAACAACAGAAATGTCATCATTGATTTATGACTAATTCCATTCACACAAAAGCCAGTATATCAAATGGTGTAGTGCTGCCATTTTGATCTTTTGAAAAATTCAAGGATGAGAATTAGCCCCATCTAGAGCTATGCCCAGGGAGTTGCATACTGTGTTCAGCTTTCTACTTAGGAAGGGAAAGGATCTTCCCTCTCTTAAAAACAGTTCTAGGGTTTCTTACAGCTACTTGCAGTTTTATCACTATAGTTATTAAGGAACTTGCAAATCTTTGTCTTGTGTCTGTCAGTCAGTGGATTCTTTTCCTGAGCCCAAAAGAGCCAGGTCAACCCCTAAAGCTAAAGTTGCCTTAGACTTAGGAAAATAAGAGGTGGGTTCAGGTTTCTCATGGCTGTAATCCTAGCTACTTAGGAGGCTGATATCTGAGGATCTCAGTTTGAGGCCAGCCCAGGCAGCAAAGTCTATGAGACTGTTATCTCCAGTTAATCGCCACAAAGCTGGAAGTGGAGCTAATAGTAAAGGACTAGTCTTCTGTGTAAACACAAAGTAGCTTTGCCTTTCTGGGGAAAGTAAGTGTCTCACCTAAGGGCTTATAGATAACCCTCAGGCCACAGTAACTGTGCAGATAATTTAGGAAACAGTAATACTGAACATTGATGGCTGAAGGATTTCATTTGAAAGACTTCTTTTAAGAGATTCTGTACAGAATCCCTTGTTCAGATCTAACACTAGTTGTCAGCAAAATGGCAGAAGGGGGGTTTCTATCACCAACCCTTTTGACAATGACTGAGGGATAAGGGTCCTTCCGTAGAAGTCTAGTTGTCTGGCCGAAAAAAAAAAATCCACCAGTGTTTAGGTGAAAAAAAAAATCCATTGGTAGGTACACTGAAGAGAATAAGAGCAATTTTACATTATTGTGCCATCCATCTCTAAGGCAGTATAGTCAAAACACAAGAGAGACCCTCGTGGGGAAATGAGACCATGAATAGTGAATTAGCTCCTGGCTCCTCCAGCCAGATGGGCTGGAATGGTGCCCAGAAGATCTATTCACCTCGCCCAGGTTACTGACATCTGCAGAGCTAAGAGGCTGGGAGCAGAGAAGAAAAGGCCCTGAACTGCTCTGTGACCCTACTAAGAAAACCCATCCAGGATCCCCTAGCTGGCTACAAGCACCTCACACATATGCAAAAAACAGATGATATATGTATCTTCATACTTTTTATTCTTTGTGACTATTCAGAGCGATGCCAGGGTCAAAGCCAAGCTAAATGGAGGGCCATGAAGGGACTGTTTGGTGGCAGTTGTGCTATAGATAGATCCAAACTGTAAGGAATGTGGCCCTGGAGAAGCTGCCAAGTGCCTTCAGCTCTTCCTGGGTGTATCTGTTTTTATTTATTCAAGAGAAACATTTGGAGATTATCTTACTGATTAGCAAATTAATCGGATCCAGTGCTGGGATGGTTAAGTACTTAAATCCATGGAGATGAGACTTGGTTGCTAGGTTATATGTGGAACGATCAAACAAGGCACTTTTCTCTTCTTTATTCTTGTGGAAATTGGATTTTTTGAAAGCCTTGTTGTCTTTGAAGACTTTATCTAATTCACACTGTTCTTCTCCGATGAGCAAAAGAAAAAAGAAATAGTGCACTGGAGACCCTCAGATAAATTGTAGCTATTTGTTGATTTGATCTGCCGGGCTATGGTTACTATGGAAACTTGAGGACTTTCAAATGACCTTTTAGACTCAAAACAGAAAATCAATTTGCCCCAATATGTGTTCTGGGGGGAGTGGGAATGTTAAGGTCCCTAAATAGCTACTTAATTACTTCCTGAACTGTGAGGTGTTAAGAGTGGGGGGAGCTCTAGTAAATGTACACCAATTGACAGATTTTTTTATTTTTTTTTGGCCAGTCCTGGGGCTTAAAAGTCAGGACCTAGGCACTGTCCTTGAACACTTTTTGCTCAAGGCTAGCACTCTGCCACTTGAACCACAGCACCACTTCCGGCTTTTTCTGTGTATGTAGTACCCAAGGAATCGAACCCAGGCCTTCGTGTATGCTAGGCAAACACTCTACTTTAGGCCACACTCCCGGCCCCAGATATATATTTTCTTTTATTTTTATTAAAGAATTTATTAACATTGATTTTTTTTTTTTTGCCAGTCCTGGGCTTGGGCTCAGGGCCTGAGCACTGTCCCTGGATTTTCTCAAGGCTAGAGCTCTACCATTTGAGCCATAGCACCACTTCTGGCTTTTTGCTATGTTGCTATGTATGTGGTACCGAGGAATCAAACCCAGGTCTTCGTGCATGCTAGGCAAGCACTCTACCACTAGGCCAAACTCCCAGCCCTAATATTGATTTTTACATCATGTTTCAAATGCCATGTTTAACAAACAAGTATTCAAGAAGGGACTCTATACAATCACTGACACATAGATTTTTAAAACATAATTAAAATTAAGCTGAGGGCTTGTATCTCATAGATACATATCAATATATGTAATAATACATAATGTCTATAAATAATGTCAATATATTTTTTAATGTTTGTACTTCAACGTGATTTTAGAAGCAAAGACAGATAGAAGTAGGACAACTCATTACGTGATTGTCAATAGACTTTAACACTGCCCACTTAGCTGAACAAACTCAGAGGAAGCCTCTAAAGGCAGTGGCCCAGGATGAAGATCAATCTGTTGTGTGTCCTCTTCGGGAAATAGTTTTGTTGGAAAGGGAGTAAAAAGGGTATGCATGCCACTTGTCTAATCTGTCCTGAAACACTGCAAAGAGCTTTGTGTTTGTAGTTACAGTGGTGACTTACAAATGGGTGCTGCTAGTTGAAGAAAGAGAGGAAGCCTAACACCAAATGTTAGAACAGCTGTGTACCAAGCTATGTGTCCAGGCTGTGCATCAGGACCCTGATGTACACAGAGGATAAGTGAGGACCAGGAATCTTCCAGCTACTTCTAGAAAGGACCACAGAGACCATATCCACTGGCACAAATAGAAACATGGAGATTAATCACCCACATGAGTCTCTGTGGCTCTAGGTCAATAACTTCTCTCATCAAAAAAAAAGTTAAAGCTCTTAAATTTTAAAAATAACTATTATCAGACTGCTACCCCACATCATGCTGTTCGTTGTTTTCCTAAGGACAAGTCCTAAAGAGACTGGATTGCTGCTGGAGATGGATGCTCTTGAGGGTCAGAGCTGCCGTGGCCTAGTTGGGCTATTCAGAAAAAGAGCCTCTCTGGCATCATCTGTCCAAAGCCCCCCACACTCCTACAAACCTGAATTATAATCCCTCTTATGACTTCTTATTCAGAGTTCTTGGTTAAGTTAAGGTCAACTTAATTTCCTCATTTCACTACTTGAGAAAGTGAACTTAAGCCATTATGATGGGTTTTCTTGGAGCGCAGTGAAGAGCGAGGAGACTAAGCCTGATGTGCAATACGTGATGAGCTCGTTTTTCAGTCACACAAGCTGATATTTCATTAACAGACTGATGAACAATACTTGATGAGCTGGCATTTCATTAACATTGGTTAACACCATTATGTCTCCTAATTATGTTTCACTAGTGATCTCTGGTACTTCAAAATACTGAATAGCCATATGAACCATCCAGAAATTTTTTAAAAAGAAAAACATGGTTTAAGTGAGTTTGGTTTTGAAGAACTACTTTCGATGTGTAACATTGTTAGGAGCCCAGCTGTGTGCTACCTTGGCCATGTAGCTTTAATAAATGCCCAGTTTCTCCAGTGTATTGATTGGCAGCTGGCAATATTTCACCTCAAAATTCAGTGGAGTGTTTGATGTGCGGTCATATGTGTCATAAATGCCACCAAGAAGGAAAAAGAAGGAACCTGGCCTGAAGTGGATTCATCCCAGTCCTTTCACTGTTCACACAGTGAACTCCTCCAAAGGCCAAATCAAACCTGCCACTGGGGGACCCCCAAATCACCACACACCCAAAGGCTCACCTTCCCTGTCTCCTGCTATGTTGGAGTTAACTGCCTGTCCCTTGTGCTTTCTGCCTCGCAAATGAAGCTCATAGTGTGCTGTCTGTGTTATGTGTCCTTACTAACCTGGCAATTTGTCTCCTCCCATCTTTTATAGAGATATCATGTCCATTTTTTAAAGGTAGTTCTCTTCCACTCTCTCCCTCCCAAACTGGCTAGCCACAAAATAACTTGTGTCTGTTTTTGTGGCTGCAGAGCCTCTGACTCCAGCCTGCTCTCTACTCTTGAGGATGCACTATGTGTTCTGGGGGCCTGAATCTCATGCTGTCATGTGTCTCAGTCTGGATGCCACAGCCCTCCAGTGAAGAAGAAATGATTGTGTCTTAACTCCCCAGAAGATGTATACCAGTCTCCTCTCCTTGCTTCATTTGGGGTTTTAAAACTGACTACGGAAATGTTGAGATCGCCCATCTGTGATTAACACTAACTAACTCTGTCTTGAAAGCATCCCATGAGCAGAAAAGAGTGAACCTCTAAACTGATAACTCATGTTCCTCTCTGTTAATAGAGATATGTTGATCACACATTAAGACGCATTTCCAATTTGATTTGGGCAGCCATTCACATCAGCATATGGCTGATGTGTTATATTTAAACTGCACATGTGTATTTAGATGGAAGATGTAGTATAATACATTATGGACTGAAATGATCAGATCATCTGCTATTCTTAATGCTTGGTTTAATACTTCTTCATGGATATCATTTTTTCTAATGTTTTAGATTTTTTACCCCCAACTTAATTGTTACAGCCTGATCAACCATTCTATCCCCAGACTATCTGGTGGAATTTTGCAACTTGTATGTGAGTTATCTTCAAAACTTGATCCATTATTGTCACTTCACCTGAGGAACTGGCTAGGGATGTGTAGCAGCTATGTTCTCAGTGTACTGCCTTTAGTAGCCTTAAAAGCAACTGTGGATTATAAAAGAAATTGTGCATTCATATTGCAACAAACTGGAAAATGCAAACACCTAGATGAAGAGAAAGCCAGGGGAAAACCCTATCTCTCACTCTGAGCAAGGCTCAACATATAATTCTCTCATATAAAGACACCCTAAAGAAAACATTTTTAGGAAGTGGCGCTGTGGTTCAACATGGTAGAACAATAGCCTTGAGCTGAAGAGCACAGGGACAGAACCCAGATCCCCAGAGTTCAAACCCTATGACTGACCCCCCCCTCAAAAAAAAAGAAAAGAAAAGAAAAGAAAAAAGGGTCTGAAAAGAAACCATTTTTAGATTTTTCTCATCTTTGCACATGCATATGTGTTCTCTGGAGAATTCCTCAAGAGATTAGTGGCCCAGGGAAATTGGAATGGACAAGAGAGAATGAATGATTCTTGAAGCTACAAAAACCTTGTAGAAGCCTAGTGACCAGTGCAAGTGCAAGTGAGAATTGCACTGCATAAGAATTCCACTCCACTGACCATGGCTTGAACACTTATCTCACAATGCCATGCTACTTTGGCGAGACATTCAGGAACTCACCTGCACTTGAATACATTGAGCCATCGAGTGATTCCTTTCCTCGGAGTACATTTTCCTATGTGCTCAGTTTAGTTACCCCACCATCACTACAAGAGGTAGAGACAGTTCAGCAAATAAATCACCTGCCATTCCTGCTCCTCCACGCGGCACCGCCACTCCTCTCCTCATGCCTGAGTCCTTGAACTTGCAGAAGTGTGGCCTAAACCTTGTCTGCCTATGATGTAACATACCTGAACAATATGCCTTGGTCTTTATGGCCATGTTAGAAATTCATGATTATATACCAATTAGGGGGCTGTGTTTATTTCATCACATGTGGAAAAGCTGGATGCTGGTTTGAAACAGATATGACGAAAAAGAAAAATAAAGAAAAGGAGAGATAAAGGAAAAGGCAGGATCTTGACCTAAAAAACAATAGTAATAATATGCCTAATTTTTAAAGGCAGTGGACTTTTTCCACCCAGACCAACCAGATGGGTAAACTTTATAGAAATATGTACATACATGAAAATGGAAGAATGAAATGCCCTAAAACTCTTATGAAAGGAAGGGGGCACGAGGGATGAATTGGATCAAATGTTTCATGTGCATATATGTAACTGTAGGGAAAAAAAACCTCTGCACAACTGATTTATGGTAATGAAAAAAGAACAGGACTGAGAGGTAGCCCAGCCACTCAGCCTGACATGCTTTGTGTGGTTGCCTAGTTTCTATGTTTCCTGTACCTCTTGTTAGGGCTCCAAGAACAAAACAAAAACAAAAAGACAGATCATTCTACCTGTGAGAAAATGTCACCTGTGTGCTGGGGATGCAGGCAGTGAAAATGGAATATCATTGCTCACTCACACCTTGTTTCAGAGTAGCATTGCTTGCTTGGCCATGAGCTAATCTTCACGCCTTGGCTTTTCCTGAAAATAGACTTGTCAGTAATCAGTCCATGTCTGGTCCCCAGGGACCAGTTCTCTCTGCTGACAGGCTGGGCAGAAACAAGCAGGAATGCTTTCTCTCACCACACAGCAGAGGCTCTGGGTGGGCAGCTCAAGTGCAGAACTGATGGTATGGGGAGGGAGGAGCAGAGATGGAGGAGATATATCCACCCATGGCCTTGTTTCCTATTAGGGAATATTCCTTTTGTACTCCACACTTCTGCAGGCCCCAGCAGATGATGGGGACCCATGAGGGACACAGTAATTGTCCTAATGAAGACCTTACTGACTCCTTCTTCATCTGTTAACACAACCCCATTGAGGTCCTAGCAGCTACCTACATCCAGGGGACCCCAAGAAGCATCTAGTGTGTGCCACAGCCATCTGCCTGCCTGCCTATCTCTATCATTTGAGATTCTCTGCCCTTGAGTCAACTTGCAACTTGGCTGCTTCCTGCAGAGGGGAGCTAGCTGGGAAGTCTATGCCTCTACCTTGCATGGCTCCCTCTGTCTCCAGATCTCATGGAAGCCAAGTACAAAGGTGTTTACACCATGTAGGAAGCCTCTCATGCCTCCAGACCCATGTCCATGGACAGAGACAGGCAGGACCCTTCTAGGCCTACTCTTGCCCTAGAACAAGAAAATCTGGGGATTGCTTAGCCATGTCAGAGTGGAAATGCCACCTATTTGCGAGTGCCACTCTGTCTGTGGCTTCATCTCTGCCCCTCTGCCTCTTCTTTGAGAAGAGAGGGGGATGACACTGTGGTTGGGAACAGGTGATGGCTGTGCAGCTCCCACCAGCTCCTGAGCCTGCCCACCCCTTTACCCCCAGAGAGGGGCTTCTGTGTATGCAAGATGAACTGGGGAATTTTAGTCCATTTTATAGACATGAAAACTGAGGTCTCTAAGTATCTAGCAGTATCCTGACTTTCTAATCACACCCACCAGACTCTAGCTCGCACATACAACCACACAGCAAGTGTTCACCAGCTTCCACGTGGGCTGACTTCCACAGACCCCAGAGAACAGCCCAGAGCCGTACAGCTGCTACTGTCCTTGGGTCAGGTGTCCCATTAAATGTCTGGTTTTTAAAAACTGGTGTGGTTTTAAAAGGCAGCCCATGCAGATGGAATGAAATAAACAATTATGGACATTTTATATTGGACTTAATGACAGTTGGCCCTGTTTTCAGAATGTTTCCTCCTGCCAGTGAGTGCTGTTTTTATAAAAGTTTTAAATTGTGTAAGTTAATAAATGGATCCAGCATTTTGGGGACCTTTCTGAAAAATTTGGGTCCAGTCATATTTGAGTCCCTTTGGCTAAAAGTCAAGAAAACCCCAGCTCATCTTTTCCCCAATAGCTGTGAGGCAATGGAGGCAGGTTTCTGGAGTCTTCTTCCCTGTGGATCAAGGTGGTTTGATGAAGGTTTAGTTATTATGGCATAGGTGGTTTAAGGGTTGTTGGTTGTTGTTGTTAATTGACAGAGTAACTGGTGTCCTGTGCTTATTTACCTCCAATTAAATTCCCCAGTAGTGACTTTTTCATCGAATTCTGTTCTTAAGTGATTATCATCACTTCTCATCATTTTCCAGGTTATTCTTTGCTCATAATATCTCTAACATAGAAACAATGGCTCTCTCAGCCCAGCCACAGGACCACTGGCTCTCTGTTCCTTCTGCCTTCTGATCCTTCCTTGGATTTGCAGAGTTATGATTTGATTTCTTGTGATTTGCAGAGTTAAGAACAACTGAGGACTTGGGAAGAGCCAGGAAACACTAAGAAGCACAGAGTTGCTTAGGTTTTTGTAGTTTTCTATAAATAAAATACCTGGCAATTTTAAAAACCGCTTCTGAGATCAGCTCTCACCTGGAACTTCCACTGGCATTTTGCAAAGGTCTCACAAGAGTGATTTAAGTCATTTATAAAAAGGTACAGCTAGGAATATGTCATTTGTGTCTTGTTTGTGACATCTCACAAAATGTGGTGGAACTTTGACTTATCAGTCACTCTAGTAAAATATGGGTACATTTCTGCTAAAAGATCCCAGTCATGATGCAATCACTCTAGAAAATAACTTCCACTAGAGGGCAGTAAAGATTTGAAAGTGAATGATTCCCTGTGCCCTCACAGGCGCACCCCCCCCCCTCCACCCTACACACAGGCATACACACAGAAAATAGCAGTGAAGTTTTTAGACCTCTTTTTTTGTTAATAGATGAGACTGTGGATTTATGCTCATGAATAATCCTGGATTTTAGGCGTCATCAAGCTAAAATACCAAGAACTTCATGGCTTTTCTAGGTCTGGATGGCTTCGTTGATCTATTCTTTCTTGCCCAGGGCCTCTACTTTCTTAATAGCAGAGAATTCCCCACTTACAGGCAATATTGCAGGCAGTCTGCAAAGCCATTTACTTTGATGGTATCTGTGAGTTCATGTGCCTCCCAACCCTGCCACTGCAGACTAGCAAAGCCAGTGTAGTGTGGATCTTGCCAGAGGGAAGCACTTTAGCTGGAAAAGGAATCATTTTCAGGAAATTACTAAGTGAGCTGCTGTTTGAAAAACAATAAAGGGACTGGGAGCATCATTCTAGCAGTAGAAACCCAAATTCAAGCCCCAGTCCCTCCTACCCCCCACACCCCAAAGAAGAGAATTTGTAAGTGCCCTAGACAGTCTAAGGACAGTGTACCATGTCCTTACCTGCTCACTTCAGCCTTGCCTTGGTGTGGGCATCATTCAGAGGGTGAACTGTGCTCCCCTGGTGGAAAGGCACCCTCAGCGAGTAAAAGTTGGCTGGGATCCTCAAAACTGGATCCACTGGAGGTCCTGGGATCTAGCCTCCCCAGAATGTGCTTAGCAGGCAAAATATGTAGAACTTCTTCAAGATGAGCCAACATGTCAACAGTCAACCAACAAATCTGAGAAACAGAGGAAGAAAAATAGATTAGCTGTAAGGAAAACCACACACTGGGATACTTTAAAAGTATATGATACTTGGCAGGGAAAAAAAAAAAACCAAAGCACTTTTCTGTTTTCCAAACTGGGCAAAGTGCTAATAGGTCCCAGGTCCCACATTTCTCCATGGAGTATGGCTCAGTTGTCATGACAACAGAGGCCGTGATGGCTTCCTATGACTTCGCTTTCATGGTGCCAACAGCCTAAGTGGATGTGTTCATAAAAATATTGCTCATTAAGAAAGCAGCTTAATGTGTTTTCTCTTAAATTCTTCCTCTGCTGAGTAAGTACAGCTTGTCTGGCTCCAAAACTTTAATTTTCCTGTACCAGTCAGCAAATCAAGCCTCTTGGAAAAGATTGAATAGTAATTTTGTTCAGGTGCAGTTGAGGTTCTTCACTGTGACTGTTCTGATAGATTGGTAAGGAAATAGTGACCTTTTTTTATCATTTAAGTTCAACTGCGAGAGAAGAATGGTTTGAGGGACTTTAGGAATGGTTGGTAGAGTGATAGCCAGTGAGCAAAAAGCAGCAGGTACTGGGTTTTGAGTCCTAGTCTCAGACCTTGAGGAAAGAACGGTTTGAAAATCTGCATGATACCTCCAAGACAAGGGTGAGCAAGCCACAGCTGACCAACCAGGCACAACCACTGTTTTATTGAAATATATATTCACTTGCTTGTGCAGCTTTCCTACCCAAACAGCCGAATTGCACAGTTACAACAGAGACAGTATCTGGCTTACAAAGCCAAAACTATTTCCAGACAAAGCTTGCTGATCTAGAAGAAGGAGCACTGAATTCAGGCTAGAGTTCAGGATGGAGCCAAGGGAGGAAAACCAACATGACTGATCACTGAGCATCATTTTAGCTTGTTGCCCAGTCAGTTACTGAGTAGAGGTAAATAGGTGTCATAGCTGGTAGCTCATGAGTAACACAAAGGACATCTTCCATTAGCAGTCTTATTGGAAACTCCCCCCATCCCCAGTGCTCTTGTGGTCTTCTTCTTTTAACTGACATAGCAGACGGCACTAGTGCATATAGTACCTTAGATGTAAAGCACATGCTTGAAGGCCCTTGGTTATGTAGAATGTAACCATTTTATGAATCACACCCTGGTTTATACAGTATCACTGAAATACTGTTAGTCTTGTTTCTGTCAAGGTTGCTTAGATATGCCTTGAATGTAGAGTGTTTGCCTTTTACCCAAACAGAAAATTTTTAAAAAGGAGGTTTCTACAATGATTTATTGTTATTGTAGGAGCCATTGTTGACCTGTCTAATGACAAAGTCTTAGAAAAAGGAAAAAATAATTCTAGAGCCTGTGGTTCACCCCTGACATCCTAGCTACTCAAGCGAATGAGATCTGAGGATCACAGTTCAAAGCTAGCCTCGGCAACCAAGTCTGTGGGTCATCTATCTGCAGTTAAGACAGAAGGAGAGCTGTGGTTCAAGTGGTAGAGCATTAGCCTTGAGCAAAAAAAATCTAAGAGACAGTACCCAGGCTCTGAGTTCAAGCCCTAAAACACACACACACACACACACACACACACACACACACACACACACACACACACCCATGAACCAAGTAGGAAAAACTTTCCATTTCTGTCAAGTTCAGCAGCAAGAACACAGCAAACATTAAGGTCGTATTTTTGTTATACTTGAAGACACCATTATTGAAGGTACAGTCACAAAATAAGTGGGAGTGAACGCAGTTAAAGTGGAATGCAGTTACATGTCAACCCTGAGGCTTACTCATGGTTATAAAAGCAGACTTCCTGCAAAACTTGGGGGGTCTAGCCATACCCTGTGTCCTCACTGTAGTCCAGGTTTGTGGACTTGGATTCATTCTGAATGTAAGCCAGCACTTCCTATTAGAATTTCAAGGCACTGTCCTGTGAGAGCTGGGGATTGATTCATAACAGCACACTACCTTTGGGTCTTCTGGGTCTGTTTGTTTCCCCCACACAGCAGAGCCAGTGAATATTCAACCCTGCAGAGTGTCTAAGGCATCTTAAGATAAGCCATCTGACGTTGTTTCGGGTGAGGTTTGCACAGCTCAGCAGCTACAAGATAACATTGAACCTAATGGAAAATGAGTCTCCTGCCACCTTCCCTCATTCAGGTGGAATGAAACACATGAACACACAGAAAGCTCCTCAGACCCCAGTGATTTTATGCACGCATGCAGTGTGTCTGTAAATAAGACCAGCCTGAGAGGATTTGAGTTCGTACTGCTCACTCACTTTGTGTGAGTTGCTTGATGGAATGCATCTTGAGTGATTGCAGACTGTATGATGCTCGGGTGATAGATCTGTCAGACAAAGTGAGATGCATTGTTCGCTCGATCTTAGATCCTTTTCCCACAGGGAGAGGATGCTGTCTGGTCTCACAGCATGGAAATCCAAGTAGCCACATGAAGCTAGACTCAAATAAATGCTAAGGCACCATCCTTTAAGGAACTGAAAATCTGTATTCTCGGTCATTTAGTCTTAGCCAATAAAACCTTTGCTCTAAGACACAGAGACCGAAACAGACATAAAAACAGGATGAAGGGGCCAGGAGTTTGGCCTAGTGGTAGAGTGCTCGCCTAGCATGCATGAAGTCCCGGGTTCGATTCCTTGGTACCACATACTTAGAAAAAGCCAGACGTGCTACTGACACTCAAGTGGTAGAGTGCTAGCCTTGAGAAAAATCCAAGGACAGTCCTTAAGTCTTTTCTTGGAGCAATCTTTTCCCAGCCCTTCTTGGGAAATCAAGGTGGAAGCTTGGCTAGCGCTAAGACCTGTCTCCTCTCCTGGCATTCTCCCCTGACATAACGTGCTCAGCCTCCCCTGACAGAATGTGCTCAGACTCCAGCAACCTCACATATCTCTACTCAGCACAGAGATGATCAGCCCATTTTGTTTTTGTAACCGAATGGCCTGGGAATGGTCACTTTAAAAAGAAATGTTGTTTCTTTAGCTCACAATTCTGGAGGCCCAGAAACATGATTTCTGCCCCTAATTGGCCTCTGGTGAGGACTTTTTCACCTCATGGAAGAAAATAAGAGATACATAGCACAATGGCAGAATGTATGCTTAGCAAGCAAAAATCCCTGATGTCAGTTCAATTCCTAACAGATTTTGAAAGAGACACACAGAGATAGAAAGAAGGAGGAAGAGAGGGAAGGAGGGATGGAAAGAAGGAAGGAGGAAGAGAGAAGAAGGAAGAAGAAAGACACGGAGGAAGGTTTTCTGACTGATTTACTGACTTTTTAGCCAATAAGATTTGTCTTCTTACTAACTTAGCATCCTTCACATCTGATGCCATATCTAAAACACACCAAATACACATCACTTTGTGGAAAAAAATGTCTTGCATCTCACACAAGGACTCAAGTTCAGCAAGTATTTCCTGAGCAAGTGCTCTGAGCCAAGCCTTCAGTAGCCCTTCCTGAGAAAGGGGAATGGAAAAGGAAGTTAAAAAGAAAAAAGAAAGACACTCAGCATGAAGAATCTCCAGGGGCTGAAGCAAACACCCTCATATTAACTCTTTCCAAGCCCATGAGGATTCCTTCGGAATCCTGTCATCTCACAGATCAAGTGCCAGGGACTCAGCATGACTGTGGACCCTGTGTTAATAAGTCAAGATGCAAACCCTGAGCTCTCCGCTGCTCTGCTCTACAAGCTTAAGAAGTATCCTCAGAGCGCAGAGGGAGTTTTGTCTGTCCCGGGATGGAGAAATCAAATGCCAAAGGTCTCTGTCCCCTCCGCTTCTGCTCAGAGCCTGATCCTCCAGCACTTTTTGAGTATAACTTGGAAACAAATAAAGTAGAAGCCAAGATAGCAGATAGATCCACAAAGATTTTCATTGCTGGGCTAATAATATCCACATAAGTCAACAGGCCTCAGGGGTGTTCTTCCCCGAGCAACCATTCTTGGGATCCTTCCTGCCTCACAGCCCTGTGGCTTGAATCCTATTTGCCCCTGTGAGTTTGCACAGGACCATGTTTGTGTTGCTGTAATAAAAGATACCAGAACGTTTCTTCCCATGCCTCTTTGGATTTCTGAGATCTCTGCAGTTAGGCTGTGGGCTCCGACTTTGTCCCTAGACACACTGGTGTCGTCTGAATTGATCTTCATGACAAGCACTTATATCTACACAAGGCTAGCTGGAAAAAGCAGATTCCCTCTGTCCTAGTGGGGGTCTGGGGAAACAGTTGTCAAACAACCCATTAAAACAGAAAGAAACAGTGGGCTCAAGGGCTCAGTGTTGCTTCTCAGACAGCCCTGCTGGTGCTTTGGATGAACAAGATTTCTTGTCCAAGGAATGTCCCTTCTCAGATACCCTTCTAAGAGCACAGTTTCAGCTTGTTGCCTAGTTAACTCAGACAGGGTGGCCTCTGGAGAGCAGTGCTCTGAAGCTTGACCCCTCTGGAGATAAGAGAGCCCTCAGAGCACTTAGTAGCTGACACCATGCTCCATTGTTTGCTTGAGGAAAAGAGTTCAGGTGACAGGTGAGCAGGCCAGGGCATACAGAGTCCAAATGCAATTATCTGCCAACAGCCTACCTGATCATAACTGCTTTCTGGAATAAAGCTTGTCTTGTGGCTGAATAGCACTGGCTATATGTTGGCCTCTTCAAGTTCTGTCAGTTTTCCACTTCATGAACCATACATGAGTGAATGAATGAGAGAGTCTGTAGGTTCTGTGTGCCTAGTCTTGGTCTAAAGACAAAAGGTTGAGCAAGACACACACACTCCCTTTCCTACCAGGGTGGTGAGTCTAATGAGAAAGACAAGTGGATAAGTCCAGAAAATGGTGGATCTGTTGGTCTAGATGCAGGACTTGAGAATAGGACACTGTGAGGAGCAGGATCTCAGATGGATTTGGAGACAAGCAGGAATTCCATGGGAAAAATGTTCCTTCCAGGCAACTCCTAGGAAAGAGAAGGGAGAGAATTTCGGGGTCCTGCAGCTAAGCTGAAGGCTGTGGCTGGCTGAAGAGGCAGTAATTTAAGGAGCCCAAAGAGAACCCCAGACAACCCCAAGATACCCCATTTGCAAAAGCTATCACCTTGGGGGCATTGTAAGGCAAGCAATTCCAAGCCTGGAGGGTAGGATGTGGAGAAGGACTGAAGCTGAGTCTTGAAATTGAACAAGAAACTGAGGTTCCTGCCCACCTCTGCCCCTCACCGGCCTGCAGTCCAGGGTGATATGTGCAAGGAAGAAAACAAAAGCAGAAGAGGCAGAAAGGGAAAGGAGGGTGGAAGAAATAGGGGCTGGGAAGATTGTTCTATGTCAGCCGCTTTGAGCAGATATAAAACCATTCTACAATGAGGAATGTGAGGCCTAGGACCTCAGGTTAAAAGACAAGAGGTCTAGGAGCCTGGCTGAGAACGAGGCCCAAAGCAGGGTTAAGCATCCTTGCCTTTGTCCCAGAGATGCTTTTACAAACTCAATCTGACCAGGCTCCATGTCCTTCTGCCACTATGCCTGCGGGTGGCAGCATAGAGTCGACTTTGGGAAACTCCAGGGAAACCAAGAGGAGCACCACTGTGGGTGGAGACAACCTGAGCCACTTTTCCTTCCTGGAAGGTTCTGGCTAGGGAGGAATTTATTCCCACTGGGCCAGGCAAAAGCAGCAGGCTTCTGCCGTAAGTGCAGTTGACTTGGCCAGCATCGCCTACTCAGGATCCTGCACACTCCCAGCCTCTCTTCTGCTCTGACAGCCACAGAAAAACAGCCTAGCTTCTGGCCGAAATGACAGGATGGCCGAATCTGCACCAGAGGCTCAGGAAGCCAGTGTTTCCTGCTCTATCCACCTTCACCTTCGAGAGCAAAAGTCTCCCTTGATGCTTTCTTTCCGAGCATCATGACTTGGTCTCAGACCAAGTCCAAAATAATAGTGTAATTGAGCTCAGAAGTGCTCGATGCAAAATGCTATTGTCTTTTGAACCTTCGAACCTGTCTGTGAGCATATCGTGTCCCTCTGACTAGGCAAAGGTCACAGCACAGAAATCACTATGTCAGGTTATGGGACCCAGTGAAGGCAAAGGAAGCATTCTGGGAAGAAAGCCCTCTAGCTTCTGTGGAGACCCATCACTCATATCCCTCCTTCGCCTGTTTTTCCTGCCTGCTGTGTCACAGGAAGGAGCAATGGCTCAGTAGAATTTCTCTCTTGAGTCCAGAAGGGCTGCCCTGAGCTCCAGGCTGCAGGTAGAAACTGGGCATTTCTCATAGGCAGTATGAAGGTTACTTCTTTCAGGTGAAAATGCTCCTCAACTGGGTTAAGACTCAGAACCACATGTCAGCAGTAGATGTGGTTTCTTGAATATTATTCTTATGAAGTTCCTAAGAAAATAAAAATAATTTTTGTGCTTCTTTTTAATAACGGGGGCTGGACAGGTGCAAAAATGGAGAACTATGGTTCTTTCAGGTGCTTTACCATTTGGGTCATCCTCCATCCCTTTGCTTTGCTTTAGTTCTTTCTTGGTTAGGTTATCATATTTTTGCTCAGGACCAACGTTGGACTTCAACCCTCATATCTCCATCCTGAATTACAGGAGCATGCCACCATACTCAGCTGCCTCATAAAGTCTGAGCTTCCTAACAGGCACAGTCATATTAATATTTTTATCTTTGGAGCAAAAATTCCAGGACCACCCATCTTTCCTCTATTGTTTCCAAGGCTCTGCTTAAACGGGCATGTCATTTCATAATACACATGCTCAAGCTGTGGAATTGAACCTTCTCAAAGGAGTTACTTTTATCAGAGAAAAAATGAATATCAAGCCAGGCACCAGTGGCTCACACCTGTCTGTAATCCTAGCTACTCAGGAGGTCGAGATCTGAGGATCATGGTTCAAAGCCAACCAGACTCTTATCTGCAATTCTTTTTTAAAGCAAGACCCTACCAGGGTCCTGTCATTGTCAGCAGCTCTCTTATCCTTAGGCAGATATTCAAAGTGCAGAATCTGGGGAGGGATGGGATTGTACACCAGTTCTAGGCTTCTCCAATGCCACCTCAGACTTGTTCACTATGGGGACATTAATCCTTAGGGGATTCCATTTGCCATCCCTTTCGACAGCGAGCTTCCATCTCTCCATGAGCGTCACGCCAGTGTGGCTCTCTCCAGGGCCTTTGTGGAGGATCAGGCTAGCATATGAAAATTGCTTGGAGAAGCTCCAGCATCAGTTAGTAGAAGGTCCTCAGGATCAAAGGGCACAATGGAATTCATGGGAACTGGATTCCTGTGTGCGTCACTATTCTTCTCATGAGTTTCACTCTTCAAAGCAGAGAAGAACCCTGCTCCTCCTATAGTGCCTTTGAAGACAGCCAGGAGTTGCAATAAGAGCTTGTCACTTCCATCTGTCCCCTCAGACCTTCTACTCTCCTTTTCCTGCTCATTTATACAGATTTATTTTAAATTGGAAAAATCAACAGATAAGAGAAGCATCCAACCACTCTTTACTTCCTCAATTATCAGTCTCAAAACACTATTTTCCCATAAGAAGTAAACTTTAGGTCCCAGTATTAGAAACCATTCCTATGATTTGATGCTCAGTTGGCTGTGTAGAAAGGTCCCATGTACTGACTAGGTAGAGGAAAGCTCTTGCTACTTTACAGACTTTCTCTTGGGGTGAGGATAACCATGAAATATGAATAGATTTTAATTCTTTATCCTCATCTTCCTTTTTGTTTTCCATTTTTCCCATTCCTCCATCCTAGCTGGCCTCGAGTTTACTTACAATGTACTGTTTACCGTTGTTCTTTCCTTGGAAAACTGACCAGAGCCTTCTCACACATTTGTGCTTGTTGTGTAGAAAGCCAAGCTTGGTCCCGCTGGTAACAAAGTGATCAGCCCCTCGGAAGACAGGAAACAGCCTTCCAACAACCTCGACAGGGTCAACCTCACGGACTTCAATTTCCTCATGGTGTTGGGGAAGGGGAGTTTTGGGAAGGTAAGATGAGGTGGGGCCTATGGTGGCCATGTCAGCTCAAAAAAGATTCTCCTTTGAGTGTCCCCTGATCTTGTATATATTCCTAGCTGTTCTGGTTAATTTTATTTTTAAAAAAAAACTTTATCTAAAAAGCTATAACAAGTTTGTGATTGTCGCAGACAGGATGCTCCAGTGTTGTTTCAATGAGTAATAACTTTCACAACTAAAAGTCATAGGTGACCTTGTAGTAAAATCAAGGTCATCAACAAGAGATATGCCCACAGGGCATGTAGCTGTGAGCTCATGTGTATGTGTTCAGCTCTTGTGACCAAATCTCATAACGGATCCAGTAAGGATTTTTGTTTCCTGAGTTCCTGACCTGTGAGAGTACCAAAGCCAGTCACATGTTACCCTAGGAATACTCTCAGAAAACATGGATAATTCTTAGATGAATGTTGACTGCTCCCTTTAGCAGCCAGAGGAGTACCTCATTGTGGAAATAGCTCACACAGTGGACAAATCTTGATGATTTACAAGGGTAAACAAAGGCTGGAGGCATATCATCTCTGCTGACATGCAATGTTTCAAAATTTATGCATAAGGTTTGTGTTAGTTAGCTTTCCATCACTATAATGAGATGCCAAGGGCAATTAACTTATAAAAGGAAAAGGTTGATTTTGACTCTCATGGTCATAGAGACTCCAGCCCATGATCGTGTTACCCTTTCTTCCCTCCCCTACCCCCCACCCCCATTCCCACATTGGTCTGTGCCTCTGGCAAGGCACACTTCATCAGCCAAAAAGCAAAGGGAAAATAGGAAAAGTCTGAGGCCCCACAATTCCCTCCAGGGACCTCCACAAGGCCCCACCTCCCTAGGGAGTTCCTTGGAGCCAAGGCTTTACCACATATTGCCATGGGGGACACTTACATATTCAAACCATGCCAAAGATGGACATGAGCTGTTGCTTTCTTGTCACCTGGCTGGTTTATCACTCCCAGAACCGGTTGGTTATCTGCTTGGAACTACACATGGTGTTTTTCATTTGTTCCCAGGTGATGCTGGCTGACAGAAAGGGAACAGAAGAACTGTATGCTATCAAAATCCTGAAGAAGGACGTGGTGATTCAGGATGATGATGTAGAGTGCACCATGGTAGAAAAGCGCGTCCTGGCCCTGCTTGACAAGCCCCCATTCCTGACTCAGTTGCACTCCTGTTTCCAGACTGTGGTAAGGACCCTGGACTGGGTGTGTAGGTGGTACAGCATGCAGCCTGCCCTGGAGGCTGGGCCTTGAATTCAGCACACATTTCTAACTGGGCTTCTGTGCCCTTGGGTTCCACATTCACAGATTCTACCAATCACACATCAAAAATGTTAAGAAACTGTATTAAACATGTTCAGATTCGTTTATCATTATTCCCTAAACAGACAGCAAAAGAAGCATGTGTAGCGTTAGTGTTGTAGTAGGTTTTATAAGTAGTCTAAAGATGATTTAAAACGTGTGGGCAGATCTGTGTAGGCAATAAGCAAATACTATGCTGCTTTATATAACGAATTTGGGCATCTCAGGAGTTTGGTATCCTCAGGGATCCTGGAATCAGTCTCTAGGGATTGCCATACATGAAATATCTGCTTTATGACAATCACTGTGCAGAGACTTGGGTGATTCAAAACCACTGGCCCAGGTGCTGGCATTGGAACATTAGGAATTTCATTTCATGATAGTATTCATTTTGGATGATACCCAGCAGAAGTGGAAAACCCTGGCCCATGAGCTCAAAAAAAAAAAGTCACCAAAAAAATTCACAGAAGAAATCCAAACGTTAGTGTTGGTTGCTATGTGAAAATTAGATGAAATGTCATAAATAGTTTTCTACAAATCACAGTCATTCACTTTACCTGTCAACTGTGGCTGCTTTCCTGATACAAAGGCAAAATTAAGTGGTTGCCAGAGATATGCCTATATTTACTGCCTGATCCTTTATGGGAAAAGTTTACTAACCCTGTCATAGAATGAGACTAAAGAAAAAGATGAAAACCCAACGCATTTGTCCATCAGATGTGGGGCTGGCAAGTGTTCCACTGAAATCCAGGCATTTGCATGATGCCATAGAGAAGCAATGCTTGATAGGCTCTTCCATCCAGACCTGGTCCCTTTTCAGCATGGTACAATAATCAATAGCTGTCATGACCATTACTATTTCCAACGGCCTGTTAATTAGTCAGAAACTGACTTTGTGTTTTATGCACCTCCCATCCCCCACTCAGAAGTACTGGGATTTGAACCCAGGACCTGTTACTTGCTCCATAGGTACCTGGAGCCACACCCCAACACCTTTAGCTTTGGTTATTTTTCAGATAGAGTCTCCTGTGTTTGCCCAGGGCCAGCCTCAGACTGAGATCCTCCTAACTTATGCCTCCCACCTAGTTTGTATGATAGGCTTTGCCTCTAAACAAAAAAAAAGAAAAAAAAATCTTGAGAAGTATCTCAAAATGACAGCACAGCTCTCTATACCATATCAGGGTGGTTGGTTGAGGGTGCAAAGCCTGCGCTGGCCACTGTGTGGCAGCCTTGCACTGATCCCTGGGTCAGTCAGCTTCTGCCTGCTCTCAGCCCCAGGTAGGAAGAGCAGAAGCCCAGCCCCAGTTCCCTAATCCAGTTTACACTGATTGAACTCCAAAAAGCTATGAAGCCAAGAAATGAAGATGAAATTAAAGTTCATAACGGAAATGCTAGAGTGAAGCTCCCAGAGCTATCTCCTGGCGGTTAGCTCCAGCTTTATCATTTTCTTTATTCCCCCACATGATACTTTAATGGTCAATAACCTCCATGAAATGGGGATGTTTTCTAGAAGAGAACCAAGGTCAGCTTTTACCACGGCATAGTGTGCTGTTAAGTTATTTCAGTTAAATTCCTCAGTCTCACCCATCTGCCCTGGCATAATGTCCTTATAAATATGCACACTCATTTGGCTGTATGATGTATGCCCTTCGTGAGGCCAAGGCATAGCATACCAGTGACAGAGAAAATAAAAAAGCAATATTTGAACGCATTATGGATGCAAAAGAACATTTGATTAGCCTCTCTGTTTATGGTCTTCCCTGCCCAGTAAATATCATTTAGTATGTATCATTTACAAACCCAATCTAGCCCAAGAGATGTTTTCAGAAACATTCATTTAAACACATTACTGCATTAGTAGGTCATGCCTTGGAGACATTACCAACCAGATTTTACTGGTCTTTTGAAGAAGCCCTGGTTTACTCAAAATCACTGACCTGTGTGGATTATTTTGTAGCATTCTCTAGCTTAAATATATATTATGTGTGTAGGAGAAAAGGGGGAAATGTTTGAGACTACTACTCTAATAAGAGGTATCCACAACCAGGAGATAGACACACTGACAGCCAATAATTCAAGTTTAAGGAATGACTTCATTCCTCCTCAAGCCATTGTGCAGTGGGGTATATTACTTTTGCTGGGGGAAAAATTGAAGTGCTCTAAAAAGAGCAGATGCACCAAAGCAGCCTCTATTTTGCCCATGAGAAAGCAAGATGGAGTTGCTCTGCTGTGGTGGAAAGGAGCGGAAAGGAGGCCCCTTCCTCATATGTGAACCTTGCCCTGCAGGACCGGCTGTACTTTGTCATGGAATATGTCAATGGTGGAGACCTCATGTACCACATTCAGCAAGTAGGAAAATTTAAGGAACCACAAGCAGTGTAAGTATCCTCTTGTTGAAGTCCTGTAATCTGGGAAAACCCAAGAATTACTTGGACATTTCACCCAGCTGGAAACGTCTACTGGATGAAATGTCTAAAGGTAGTTCTGTTCATTTGGGGCCAACCACTGTAACTTCTGGGTTGGGGGAAGATGTATTGACGGTACTTTATCTAGATGTTTGCTAAGGAGCATTCGATTCTATTCCCAGTAGATTGGTAGCAGTTCCACACTTGTGGATAGTTACTGAGCCTATGGTGATTGTACCAGACACTGAGAGTGTGGACGGGATGAGATGCCATCAACCCTCAGGGAGCCCAAGCTCTAGCCTAGCCACAAATATGCTGCATGGCTGTAACTGTAGAGGCGGGCTTGGGATACCAGGCGAGCCCCCAGGTTGAAGAAGAGGAGCAATAAGTCCAGAGGTGAAAAAGGAGCCTTCATCCAAAACAAGGATAGGAGAAGATGCAAAGCTAAGCATAAGTGGGAGATGGCAGGAGGTGGTGAAGAAGAGGTAGGGGCTCTAGATGAAGTGCCTGTGGGGTGGGTAGCTAAAGAAGAGGGCAGAGGGAAGGGGCTTCCATGAGACTGGTTCTCAGTGTTTCATTACGATGTACCTTGGATGGTGGGGATCCAGGAGCAGATGGATGTGAGGTGGTGGATTTATCCAGGAGTAGGGAAGGGAAGAGTGAGGTGACTGATACCTGAAATGTCATTTCATTTCTTAGAGGGCAAGAAGTCTCAGGAACCTCAAGGCAAGCGAGGCTAAGCAGCTGACTGTTTTATCTCTCTACCCGAGGGGTGTTGAGTGGGCATGCACATTGAGTTAGTCAAGTCAGCCAGTATGAATAGGATTCTGGCCAGGGTGCAATCTAAAAAATAATTCAGGAGAATTTTTGGCCTGTGTGGGATCTTCTGACCTAGAGAAGAATAAGTCAAAGCAAAGCAGGAAACCCTGGAAGCAAGCTTAAAGAATATAAAGGGAGATTTTTCTTTTATTCCTACTAAAAACGCAAAAGCATTTCTAGAAATACCTGCCCTTATCCCCTCTTAATGTCGCAAGTTATAGAGCAGTAAGATGCCTGCATTGAAAGATACAGCTTGATAGCACAGAGCCATAAAAAGCAGATAGCAAAAGAGCTGCCTTATGCCCTAAAGCCACATAAAACTACCTTGTCCAATTCCTCTCATTGCGTTTGTATTGCCAAAAAGTTTTTTTTAATTCAGAAAACCATGAAAAAGAATAGAGAAATCACCCATAATCCCCTCTCTCCTCCCTGCTCATCCCAGCTTCTCCCGTCAACCTTCAGAGGCAGCCCAGTAGAGGCTTGGTCTTCATAAGGGATTTCTTTTCCTTACTCCCATAGACAATGTGTTTATTTTAAGCCTCATGGGTGAATTTGTCAAGGCTCTGTCTTGTGGCTGTTCAGACTTCAAGGACTTCTAAATACTATGCAAATTTTAAAACATCTTTCTGCATTTTATCTCAGTTCCAGATATTAACCTATTAATGATGTTGAAGTGATGGTAGTAGCTTCTTTTTATTATGAATTATTTAAAAGGGCACACTCAGGCGTGAATCATGGAGCGTGTCCCATTTATCTCAGCACTTGGGCTATGAATAAAACAGATAAAGAATTCATGGTGCACTAGACTTTGTCTTCTCAAGAGCAAGTATATTTTCAAACATCAGTGTATTCTGTACATGAATAGGAATATAGAAAATACCTCCATTCTACCATATTCCAGACATACAATAGTCCAACAGCTATCCAATCCTTAAATTATTATATTAGCAATTATTTTATAGGCAGTAAATTACCTAGCCTCCTCTCCCAGATCAGAAAAACAAGTCTGCCTCATTGACTTTATTAACAGTGTCTTTTGGGGGTGAGTTGGAATGAGGAAATGACAGAGGAAGGGATCAACAACTGGAAGAATTAGGTGTGACATAATACTGATTCCAGAAAACCTTAGGATTTTGCATTCTATCTCTTTCGTGCCTAAACTTGAGGCAGAAACAAAAAGTGAGCCAGAAATCTGAAAACATTCTTTATTTTGCAGATTCTATGCAGCAGAGATTTCTATCGGATTGTTCTTTCTGCACAAAAGAGGGATCATTTACAGGTGTGTATGAAAGCACACTGGAACTGCCCAGCAGAGAGGTTTGCCAGGCCTCTGTGGGCCTGAGATTCTCTGATGGAGACTTCATATATGAAATTGATAACCGGGAACACAGACTTGTGGAGACCCACCTTGCTCTACAGCCTCAAGGCAACCAACCCATCACCCTCTGTTCTCTAGACCTCAGAGGTTCTGTCTCATTTCTTCTTTGCAGAGGAATCCATATTTCCTTCTCTGCAGACACTGCCTCCCTCGCTTTTGTTTGGTACAGAGGTCAGAGAGCAATGGAAACTGAGTTATTATAGATATTCTACAAGAAAAAAACATGGGAGAGAAGCTGGAGCAAAACAAGTCAATTCAATTCTTTTGGTCATTAGCTACTGCGATTGTTTGGTGCTGGAGGAAGAATGCCAGTGGTAATTGAGAAATACTTAGAAAGATATCGGTACATGCAAGAAAAGGAGTCTTCTGAATTGGTCTAACTTCACATCTTGTCAACCTATGTGCCAACCTCAAGGCAAATGACTAGAATCTCCTGAACCAGATAGATTAGAAAGCTCCAGATTTTCAGCCCTAGCCATGTTTGGGAATCACTAGTTGGGCCATTTAGTCACTCAAGTAATTATCTATCATAAGCTCTACACTAGGTTCTGGAGACATAAAGACATGAATTCCTAGGCCTGGGGACAAAATGGCAGCCTTCTCTTTCACCAGCTCCAGGGTAAAGCATGTCCTGTATGAAGTGCTCTGACACTCACCTGTTCCTTGCAGGGATCTGAAGTTAGATAATGTCATGCTGGATTCAGAAGGGCATATCAAAATTGCTGACTTCGGAATGTGCAAGGAACACATGATGGATGGAGTTACAACCAGAACCTTCTGTGGGACTCCCGATTATATCGCCCCAGAGGTAGGGATCCCCAGTTCTTGTTTTATGGACCAGGAATTTCAAACTGTCAATACAGTCCCACCTGGGATATGTGGTTATTAGTAAAGACGAACTTTATGTGTGGTTCATGAGACTGAAGAAGACCATGGAGACTCAGAGAGAAAACATCACATATACACAGGAATGTCTTATTTCTCAGAACTTTGTGTTGGTTCAGTGTACACATGAGCCAGTTACATGGGAAATGAATTTCTTATATGGCATGGTCAAAATAACAAGAGATACTGTTGCTGGATTCGTTTTTAGCAGCACCAGAATGATTAGTGCACCAGGCTACCTGTTGTTCTTATAGGCTGTGTATGTTTACGGCAGTGAGATGTACTTCTCTTTGACATGGTACGATATATATTGAATAACTCTCTTCCTAATTTATGAAGCTTCCCATGTATCCATGATAGAACAGTTTTAATGCTGAGTCACCAGGATTTTGCTTCTGTCCATGCCCAGCCCTGTGGTTGCAAAAGACCTTCCCAGCATGGGTAGAGACAGTGAACTCAAAGTTGACCAGCCTCAGCTCTTCATTGAACCCCTCTATTAGCTGGTGGAAGCACTACTCACATCTGTTCAATGTGGGAGCTATGCATTTATCACGCTCAGCAGGGATCATGGGAAGACAAGCTCAGACGTGAGAACAATGTAAACGGTAAGCATGACTGTTGCTCACAGACTGAGAGGACACAGATCCACACATACTCCTTCCTCAGTGGAAAGTTTGGGATAATAATATTCTCTACATAAGAGTCACTGAAGAGAGTCTTAGTAGATTCCCCCTCCCTGCCCATTCTTTGTATTTACTGTGACCCCCAAGACTAGACACTTTCCAAAAAGAGAAGGTGAGTTTTGTTCCTTGAGACTTGTTGTTGATTATATTCCTAGGCAAACTGAAAAGAGACTTCACTTAGAGATTCAAATGCTGAATTCATGGCCAGAGCTGACATGCTATCTTGATAGACAATTTACTGGTTTCCCTGCTGCCCTTCCATAAGCCTACTCATTAAGACCTCCGAGGATAATGGGAACTTAAACATACTTTTTCAGTGGAAAAGAGAAGATGCACAGGAAATACGACCTGTGGATTTGGGTGTTCTCTGAGGCCTCCTGCTTGCTGACAGGTGCTGAGCAGGCTATGTCTGTGAGCTGTGCGTGCTCTGGGCAGCTCCCAGGTGTCTTAGCAGCTTAGAGACACAGAATGATCCAGGTATAAAGGCGACTTTGGGCCTTGTGTCCATTGAGACCAGGTCTCTGCTGACACAACAGCAAGCTCCTGGTGTGAAGCACTTTAGCGGACTATTATGACAGGGGACAGCAGTGTCACACAGTTAGGAAGTTCAGAGCAACTTGAATTGGGGGTCTTGGCCATTGTAATCGATTCCTTTTGGGAGTGTAACAAAACAGCTACACGCTCAGAATCTTAAAATACAAGTTTAACAAGTTCTGCCGGCTGAAGTCCAAAAGTCTTGTCAAATTGTTAGGCCAGTTGTTTCTAGAATCTTTCAAGAAGACCCGATCCTCTGAACTTGTCTAGTCTCTAGAGGCAGCCTGCATGCCTCAGCATGGTGCCTCCTTTACCCATCATGCAACATACCATCTATGGCTTTAGTTCTCTTGTGAATACCTTCAGAATACTGAGGATCATCAGTAAAAGTAACAGAGTCACAGGTTCTAGGGACTCAGATGTGGACTGCTCTTTGATGAAAAGGGTCATCATTAAGTCTGTCACACTCATTTTGGTAGCTCTCTCTGTGGGAGAACCTTCCTCACCCTCTTGCACCAGACATTTGGGCCTCTTCATACACAGAAAATAACGTGTTCTCACTCTATATGCCTTGGTTCCTGGAGGAACCTGTTCTGAAGCAACCATAATAAAGGGAGTGACCACCATTTATTGGATTATATTGGGCACCAGGTACCAGATATAATTCCCCTCACTTCACCTCTGTAGCAAGCCTCATGAAGGAGGTGATGTTGATCCTTGCCTCAGATGAGCTGACTAAGGCAGTAACCATATGTCTTTGGGCTACATCACTAAGATATCCCAGAATTCCTCTCTAGCTGCAAGATGGCTCAGGCTATCTCTCAGCCTTGCAAAACTTACCACGTGAAACCACTCGAACATGAGTGACTCGCATATACTGACTGCATTCTGTTTTTATTATTTCTGCATTATTTTTCTGCACTTATTATTTCTTAAGCCTAGCTAAGGCTGGCCTCAAACTTGCAATCCTCTTACCTTGGCTTCCCAAGGGCTGGGATTACAGGTGCATGCCTCCATGCCCAGCACAAAGCACATTCTGTAAGTTCACTGTAGCAAGTATGGTGGCTCCAGGGCTACAAAAGCACCTCAGACAGGCTCCCTACAGTTTAGAAGGCTCACAGGATCACAGTTTAGAAGAGGTGAGAAGGAGTGAGAAAGCTGTGTTTAGCTTGTTGACTCATTAGAAATGCAAGCTTCAGTGCTCTGAGAAATTAGTCAGTAATACCTCTGAGTTGTTTCACCTTTTGCCAGCACTTTTTCCTCCTGGTGCTGGCAAATCTGACATACATAGCCCCCAAGAATCCTTTCAGTATAGAGAAAGACCAAATAAGATCAAGGTTTCGGAATTTTCTCATAAAATAATTCTGTGCCCTGTGTAACTCTTCCTGTCAGGCCAAGGTGAAATAATCATCTTAGATGGTATTTTCACTAATAGGCAAAGCAGAGGCTTAAGTGTTTATGGCGATTTATTCAAAAACCTTGAAATTGATTAAAACCATAGCCTGACTGTAATGGGCTGAGGCAGAAAATGTCACTCATAGATGTGACTTGGGAGTACAGATGAAAACAGAGGGACACTAATTAGAAAATGATTCCTACAGTAATCATGTGAGCCTTTCTTAGCTTGTATGTAGAAAGAAGTCCCATGGTCCATAAGAGTCCCTGAGAAGGCTTAGAGTTATTTTAGGCACATCACATCTGGTCACAAGGAAACTATCTCATGACAGTCAAGAAACAGACTTTGTGTAAGAGTTGTTTTCTCTCCTTGCCTGAAGATGAGTGTTGCTTTTGCAAACATCCCTCTGTGTGCCTGCTGCTGTGGAAGCAAAGCTTGTTCCTATGTGTTATGTGCGGGCATCCTGGCAGTCTTTTTGTGATGAGGACTACATGCAAAGGATTTCATTGTGGGGTGTTGACTGTCTAGCCTGTACCAAGCCCTCTGAGCATATTTTATTAATCATATGTCAAGCTCATGCAGTTAGTGACAGTCAAAGGTAGATTTGGACCCAAAACATTCAAACCACAGCATCTATATGCTCTTTTCATAAGATGCCTTGCTTGTAGTATTATGGGGAGAAAAGCAGTTTAAAAACGAGCAACTTGCTGCAGATCATCTTCTCTTTGCCATATATTAGAAGAGGCTGGACCTCCCCCCCATCCATCCAACCAAGAACCAAGACCTGAGTGCTGGCCAGCATCAGTCAATGAGTCTGACAAGCTCCTTAGAACTCAAGGGCAAGTCAGCAGTGTGTAAGCCCCTGCCCACAGCACGGCGCTGACCAGTCAGAATATTTACTGGCCCAGGTCATTGCCAGTAAGATGCTTGGTCAGAAAGGGGTGCTTGGGAGGAGACCCGCTAGCAGAGCCTCAAGGGGTTGGGGAGGTTAGAGAGCATTGATCACACTCCAGAAGAAGCATGAACTACACAGATGAGCCAGGAGTGCCCTTTGGCATTTCCAACATGGCTGAAGTCACTGGGGAGAAACGTTTCAGGTGTGTTTGCCTGCCCTGGAGCCTGCTGACTGGGAGCAGATGGACCCTGTCCTTCAAAGGCTGGGGGTTTGCATGATTCAGGCAGCAGGAGACCTGTCCCTGGGGCATGGCATCTGCATCCCAGCCCTGTGGGAAAGCCAACCCCACGATACAGCATTTTGTATACAACTCACCAGTTTCTCTAAGTAACTCCAATATCTACCAAAAGAAACATTTGCAGTGAGAATCAGTCAACCAGCCCGTGGCTAGGGACCTCTCTCTCAAGGACCCCTTGGTGGGTATTCTCATGTTAGGACTGGGAAGGAAGAAAAAAATAGGGGATACAAAGAGGTAGAGTAGGGAGCTGAAGCCTTAGATAAGCATTCATAAACTCAAAGGCAGCCACGATCTCAGAAGTCAAAAAGTGGGAGACCAGAGGTCCCTGGGAGTTTAGTTTGGTAGTGATACTTACTACATAAAGCTGAAAGCCAGCATCTGTGATCAAGAAGGATTATCATTCAAAGAATTCTTGGGAAAATGGAAGAGGGAAGGCCTGATGAAAGAAACTGCAGTTCAGCTGCAGAAAAGGTGTATTTCTAGGAGGAAAGGAGGGAAAGAAATGAGTGGGGAAAGGAGAGAGAGAAAAAAAGAGAGGGGGGAGGAGAGAGAGAGAGGAAGATGGAAGAAGGAAGAAAATAGGAGGAAGAGAAGCAGCAGCAGCAGCAGGGTAGGGGGAGAAAGAAAAAGAAAAGAGGGGAAGGAAGGAAATTCCATCAGGGAACAAGAATGGGGAGATAGGAGACAAGGGCAGGGAGAGAGTGAAGGGCAGGTGAGCCCCCAAGGTGGTAAGAAAGCAGGAATCTAGCCATTTGGAAAAGCCACATCTTCATCATGGCCCCCAAGACCCTTTGTCAATCGGCTCCCATTGCCATTGAGACGTCACGCATTCTTCAGCGGTACATGTGTTCATTCTTCTCATGGTAGCACGGGGAATTGGCATGACCTTTAAGAGGTGGAACCTAACGCAAAGCAAGGAACTCCCTGTGGATGCTGCCCAGCTCTCTGCCTTCCTCTTTTGGTGTGATGTCTTCCTCACACACAACCCCCAGCCATAGCTGTCATAACTGAAGGTGTCCTCAACAGAACTGGACAGATATTAGTATCAGGTTCTTTTGTGAGCAAAATAAACCTCTGTTCTTTATACATTACCCAGACTCAGGTATGTTGCTATAGTAACTTTCTTCCCTGGTCTGCAGACCAGCTGTGCTGGCTTTCTTTATGCCAGGCATGGGGAGCATAAAGAAAGCATTCCCACCCCCCATCATCCAGGCTTTTCTTCCTCTCCTTCCCTCTGCCTGGGGCGTCCTGTTCCAGGCATCAGAGGAGCCCCTTCCTTTGCTGACTTCAAGCTTTCACCTCTCATCTTGGGGAATTCTCCTGTCCTGAAGAGCCTCTTTAAACCTGTATCCTCATCCCTCCATGAGGGCCTAGGATGCCATCAAAATATGAGGCTGATGGCAGAGGAAACCTGTGCTCTGATTAGCCAAGGAAGAGGCTGATGGGATGAGGGACCTGATGATGAGACATCAGCCGAGGTCCCCAAACTGCCTGTACTTCCCCCCTGAGTTGGCACCCCAGAGACTGCTCACGGTCCTGAGGAATGGGCTGACAGACAAAGAGAGCCTGAAACTTGATAAGAAAAGAAGTCTTACAGTGTACACAGGCAGGCAGCCAGGCAGCCAGGCGGTAAATTAGCACTTGCCAGGGAGGAGGGGAGATGAGAGAAAAGCCCAGCACTACATGGGCTCTTCTACGAGCAGCCACTCACCCTCCGGCAGGACCAGAGGCCCCACACCGGGTGTGGGCTGGTACGAAGAAAAGACTTGATTAAAGAGAGAAAATGACTAACTTGGCGTGGCCCTCTTTCTATCAAAGGCCAGTTTCTCTCTTGGAAGGGTCACAGACCAATGGCTCCATCAATAAAGAGAAAATGAAATAGTGCGTTCCTTTCAAGAAATATTTAAAGAGCCAAAGCCAGGCTTTCCTTTGGGGTCTTCCTTAAATTGTGTAATTCTCCAATCTTTTCTAGGAATTATATAGGTTACATGAGCTCATATTTTTTATTGCCTGCTTGCAGCTCTCTAAGTTTCTCATCAGTCCCCCCCTGACCTCAAAGCCCATCAATTCAACCCTGTTTTCTGAAGCCCTAGGCACCTTCTGGGCTTCTGTGGCCTTGGAGACGGCTGTGCCCCCTCTGCCTAGCCTCAGCCCCTTCCAGTTTTATCCAGAAAGGACCAGATCCTGAGATCTGCGTCCTGTTGGTGAATGCTGACAGAGTCCTAGTCCAAGATGAGCACCTTGCTTGCCTTCATTTGTTTAATGCAGGTCAGTTCTCTTTGCCAGATGATAGAACGGGGGCACAAAGAGATTAGTTCATTTTTCCCAAAACCTCATTGCAAAGCAGACTGAGGCTTTGAACTCAGAGATGAGCAGCTTCCTTTGCAGCCTTAGAAGAAGGACTGTGGCTTCTGGCTCAGGGGTAACATCACTTCATGGAGCCTAGAAGCTGCTTTGACAGGCTACGACTTGTTCTCAGAGCCCTGACAATACTCTCATATACTTACCTTCCCAGTGATCAGAGATCCACATCCATTGATGCATTTATGGATTTGTTTAATCCTAGATATGGAAAAATAAAACTGGCCTGGAATTTCTGAGTTTTATTTTACCTCTTTCTGTGTAAAATTTGCCTCAGAAGCAGTGAGGAAGGGGTAAATATCTTGAGAGATTACTAACACTTATCCATTTTCTGACATGGAGCATGCACTTACTTGTTTAATTCATAAGTAGTCCTTGGAGGCAAGTTATATTGTTCCTGTTTTACATATAAGGAAAACAAGACTCAGAGAGGAAAGGTGACCTGCCCAAGGCTCAGAGATAGCAGCTGGCAGGGCCTGTGGTGCCTGATTGCCTGGCTCTGTGTATCACTTATTGCTCCAGAGGCACAAAATGTATTCCTAACTGCTCATTCCATCGTTGCACAAGTAGTTACTTTGTCCTAATGTACAATTAGCATTGTGACCAACCCTCTAGGTTCAGCAGAAGAGACCTGATTCAGGGTCTCACAGGCGAGTGCTTAGTACCAGCCATCCCCGGACATCCATGAGCAGACCTTGACGGTCTCTTGGAGGGAGGTCAGATGACCAGTGACAGTACACTTCATTCTGGATTGATTCATGTCTTCATAGTCACCCCTGAGGGGGAAACTGCTGTGTGTATATGTAATTGTAATTCCAGGCTTTTTCTTCATCATGGGTAAGAAACTCTGACTATAACTCTTTTATTTTAAGAACCAGCAGCACCATCCGTATAAGGAGGATAATCATAGCTTCTTTCCAAAGTATCACTTTGAGCAGTAAGTGAGTTTGGCTGGTAATGAATTTGCCTTGCCCTTGTTTCTAATTGATCTAACAGATAACAGTTTCTAATGGACTTGGATTAGCTTTAAATGTGTATTACAAGATCTAGGGCACCCACCAAAAAATAAATAAATAAAAAAGACATATAACTCATAGAATAAGAAGGAGAGAAATGGAAACACACAATGCTATGTTAAAACCACAAGAAGCAGTAAAAGAGTAGAAGATAAATAGGAACAAAGTTCAAGGGTAAGAAACAAAAAGAAATATGATTGGGTTTTTTTGCCAGTCCTGGGGCTTGAACTCAGGGCCTAGGCACTGTCCTTGGACACATTTTGCTCAAGGCTACAGCCCTGCCACTTGAGCCACAGCACCACCTCCAGCTTTTTCTGTGTGGTACCAAGTAGTCAAACCCAGGGCTTTGTGCATGCTAGACGAGCACTCTACCACTAAGCTATGCTCCCAGCCCTGAAATAAGATTGATTTTAATCCAACTATACCAACAGTTCAGCTGTCACCTTGAACATTAATAAGCTAAATGCAACTAAAGTGCAGAGATTGTCAGAATGGATCAAAAAAAAACACTACCTAGACAGGTGCTTGACTCCCCTGAAATCTCAGCTTCTTGGGAGGTAGAGATGAGGAGGATTATAGTTTAAGGCCTGCCTGGACAAATGTAGGTGAGATGTTGTCCCCTCCCTATCTCAATAAGCTAGGTGTAGTAGAATATAACCCCAACTATGTGGGAAAGTGTTAAAAAGAAGTATCATAACCCAGGCTGACTCAAGCAAAACACTCAAGACCCTACCCCAAAAATAACTAAAGTGAAAAGGGCTGGAATATGGTTTAAGAGGTAGAACACCTACCTAGACAGAATAGGACCCTGAGTTGAAACTCCACTACCATTAAAACAAAAACTACATGCTTTCTATATGAAAATCATTTCAACTATAATAGCACATGTAGACTGAATGTAAGTGGATGGAGAGCTAGAGGCATAATTTAAGCAGAAGCAAACCTAAGGTCCAGAGTACAAATCCCAGTACTTCCAACAAAGAAAAGTAAGTGAGTGGGAGCAAATAGACTAACACTAATTTGAAGAACACAAGAATGGCTATATTAATTTCAGACAAAGCAGACCAGATCAAAAAGTTATTAGGAATGTAGAGACACATTACATAATGGCAAAGAAATCAATTCTATCAGAAGGCAGGACATGCATTTACCTAGCAACAGAGTATTAAAATACTTAGGCAAAAACTGATTAAAACTACAAAAGAAATAGATAAGTCCACTATTGGAGCTGAAGACTTCAATTCCTGTTAGATACAGAAAGCAGAACTAAGCAGTAAGGATATAATCGAACTCAACATCGCCACGAGTCAACCGAATGCACAAAACACCTACAGACTACTTCAACAGCAGCAGGGTATATATTTTTCTCAAGTTCACATGGAACATTCACTAAGATAGGCCACACTCTGGGTATAAAACACACTTTAACAAACTTGAAAGAATTGGAATCATACAGATGTGTCTACTTGCAGACCACAAAGGGATAAATTAAAAATCAATAGCAGAAAGATAGCTAGAAAAATCCCTAAATACTTTGTTTAATACAAAACACTCGTAAATAACGAATGAGCCAAAAAAAAAGAAATTTTAAGAGAAACTTTAAAGTAGTTTGAAATAAATGAGAGTAAAACCACAACTTAAATACTGTAGGCGATTCTTTAAAATGCATAGCCATGAATGTGTATATTAGAAAACATTCAAGAGGAGAATTGTGAGTTTGAGGCCAACCTGGTTTGCATAGTGATTTTCAGCCTGTGTAGAAAGGAGAAGAAAGACTAGAGGATGGGAAAGAGAGAGAAGGAGAGATGAGAGGAGGGGAGAAAGGGGAGGAAGGGGGCAGGAATGAAGAGAAAGTGAATGTATAAGATGATCTAAAATGAATTATCTATGCTTCTGTCTTGAGAAACTACAGAAACAACAAGTTAAAGTCAAAGTAGAGAAGTGAGGGAAAGGGTGGGGTGGGAGGGGTTGATAATAATGTCAAAAAAGGTGCCAATGAGCCAGAGGCATTGCATTCATAAACTGCTGAATAGCAACTCCTTTGTACAACTACTTAAAGAAAATAAAAGTATTTTAAAAAAACAAAGTCGAGGGGCCGGGAGTTTGGCCTAGTGGTTAAAGTGCTTGCCTAGCATGCATGAAGACCCAGGTTCGATTCCTCGGTACCATATACATAGAAAAAAGCCAGAAGTGGTGCTGAGGCTCAAGTAGTAGAGCTGTAGCCTTGAGAAAGTCCAAGGACAGTGCTCAGACCCTGAGCTCAAGCCCAGGACTAGCAAAAAAAAAAAAAAAGCAAAGTCGAGAAGAAATAATAAAAATAATGAAGAAATCAATGAAATTATAAAAGAAAATCGATACAGGAAATAGTAAAACCTAAAGCTGATTTTTAAGCCAAAGATAAAAGGACATAGATTATTAACATCATAAATAAAGTGGGGGCTACCACTACAGATCCCATAAGGATTAAAAGGGTCATCAACACCATGAACCATGTTATACTGCAGATTATACTGAATGAGATAAACCAATTCCTTGAAAGACACAATCCACTAAAACATACATGAAGAAATAGGCTATCTGAAGTAGCCTATTTAAAAAAAAATGAGTAACTTTCCAAAAGAGAAAGCAACAAGCCAAAGTAGGTTTACTCGTAATTCATACCAAAAGTTAAGAGATAAATTATACCTATCTTTTACAATCTCTTTCTGAAGATCAAAGCAGATGAAACTCTTCCTCTTTCTATGAGAACAGCTTTAAGAGTAAAACCACATGAAGACACCACCAAAAAATAAAAACAGAACTGACCAATATCTCTCATGAAACATGGACAGAAAAATCTCTCAAAGGTATATTAATAGATTGAACCTAGTGATGTGGCAAGAGAATAAATGGCTATTTGGAGCCAGTGTTCCTAATTGCAGCCACTTCCTTGTATTGTTTAGTCATCTTCTGGCCTGTTGTGGGAACAGACTTGGGTGATTCCTGCCAACTGCTTTCTGGTCTCCTAGTGGGAGCTGAATAGGAAGAAGTGGTTACCATGAATAGATCTTAAAGCCTTATCTACTCATTACCATTAAAGAAGTCATTTTTTTTCTTTCCACTTCTAGATAGAGCCACAATTTTTGTCTAAGTAGAAATAGTAGCTTAGACTCCTAGCTTTCCAAGTTTTTCATTTGGGGTAATACTTTTTAATCCTTACCTATTTTTCCCAATGATTTCAAATATTCACATTTCTCATATGCTAGACCAATATCCTTGTTCTTGGATATCACATTTTCATGTTTTTACCTATTTCACACCTGTCTCCACAATTAGATTCATAATCCTTCATGACTAGCAGAAAGCCCAGTCCCCTGGAAAGAGCTAGAGGAAGAGGGGATGAGAAGGGTATTCTGACATGAAGGGAAAAGCAAGAAACCTATCATTTTACTGCTCTGATTTTTTTAATGTACTTCCACGAGTGGTGGTCCTTTTTAAATCATTTTGTTCAATTCTGTGCCTCATGCTTAGATCACTGGCACATACTAACATTTTCTGAACCAGTGAATGGAAGAACAAATGTGGAGAATTTCCAGGTGCCAGCAGAATGTTTTAACAATGTATCACCTCTCACCAAAATGTACTATGGATCGGGGTTATTTCACAGCCTTGAATACCTTTCAGTCACCTGCCCTGCCTGGAGGCTAGTTCTCATGAGTTCTGTTCATTCCACCCACCTGTAGTGAACATGTTTTGGTATGCGTAATGTCATTTAGCACCCTCACCACATACTGCTGGGTGAGTACTGGGATTCCAGTGTGACTGTTGAGGAAATGCAAGCTCAGAGAGGCTAAGCCACCTGCCCAGGGGTGGACAGCTTTTGAGAATCAATGCTAATCTCCTACAGTTAGTCTCAGAGCCTCAGTGTGATTCCCAACCAGTAATCTAGTATTCTATACGTAATCCAAGTTGAATTTGGTTGAGAGCTGGCGTGTATCACCTTGTTTATCTCCCTATGGTCTCAGGCCTGATGCTGAAGAAAGGGACATGTATTGGAGACCCAAGGCCTCTGTCATCCTGAAGTTGCCACTGAACTTAACCAAGCCACTTTGCCACTCTGACACTTAGACTCCTTTCTAGAGCTGAAGCTGCTTTTCTAAATCAAGAGCCCTTTGGATGTTGCATCTAAGAAGCTGGTGAGGTCTGAGGGCCGTGGTTGGTCTGGATATCACTTATTCCTTCAACACAACTATGTTCAGTGTCTGCCCTGTGTTGGGGTGCAGTCTGATATTGCCTGCAGAGGTAGCTAGCCCACCTACAGGTGGGATCCAGGAGCTGGCTAAGATAGATGGACAATCTCTCCCAATATAAGATAACAGAGACTCCCAGTGCTATTTAACCCCTGTGCTTGTAGGAAAGGAGACATGAGAGAGAGCTCAGGATCCAGCTGTCCAGACAGAACACTGAGGCAGGGGCATCTTCTTTCTTCCCATACTAGGCATGTTTGGACATGTCATGCAGTATTTTAACCATGTACACAAAGAAAGTCTTTCATGTCCTATGTTCTACCCTTGAGAACTGATCATGTTTTTCAAAACAACCATACATTCACAATCCAAATAAAATGCCTTTATTTTTTTTTAATGAAAGGGGATATATTCTTTATTTCCTCTGAGAATAAAAGGGATTGAACATGTTTGATGTATACAGGACATTGTTTTGTAGTGACCGCTTGGAAAGAGCCTTCTTTTGTAGTCAGACAATTTATTGAGGGTTGATGAGTAAGGATAACATGGAAACGAAGCGTGGGATCTATTTCAAGTGCATGCAGAAGGGCCAACAGGCCTACTGTCATTCCTTCCACTCTGTGGTCTCAGAAACTACCCTGTGGTTCCACAGAAAGAGAGCATCCCAGCTACTGGCTCCTGTTAAGCATTTGCACCTTTTTTGTCACTTTTACTTGGCCAGCTTCCACAGAACCTACTGGGGCAAGATCATTCATGTGGAAAGTGGTCAAAGGGCCAGGGATCGAGTCCAGCCTTGTTTCTGTCTAGCTTTGTAGCCCTGAGTAAGCTACTTACCCTCACTGTCCCATCACTGAAATGGCCTTACAAGGGCTAAATGAATTCACAGAGGTGAGGATCCCCTAGCATGGGGACTGCCTTGCGATGACGATGACACTTCCAGCTACTGCTGTGATTTTACCAGTAGCATCCAAACCCCTTCCATTGCTGTTGCCGAGCCATCAGAAGTCAATAAACCTCTGAACTCTCCTTCTCTCTTCTGTCCTGGCAGAGGGTAGAAAGCTGGGTGGCCTTGGAGCAGTGATCTTCCAACAACTCTAGCCCTTGGCCTACAGAAATGAGACACTGCCTCCCCATCCCTTTTTCTGTTCTGGTCCTGTGCCCAGGCAGAAGCAAGCTTATTCATATCTCACTTTTCCAAGACAGGCAGCCATTTGTAACATCCTGACATCCTCCCCCAAGCTATTGGCTTGCCTGAGTATAATCATAGTGATCACTATGACCAACAGCAGCAAAACAGAATGACAGTGGCCCGGTGGGGGTCTGTCCTCAAAGCCCAAGTTCAGCCTCCTATGTGCTGAACGTTGGCTCATTCTAGCCATGCTTGCCAATCCTGCCTTTCCTTTTGTGAGCTGTGCCCGCTATGGAAACCAAATTGCCATGGCAGCTCCTTGCCAGGGGCTTCAGGATATCAAGCTGTCCACACTTGGCAGCAAGCTTCCATTGGCCCAGAAGTGTCAGAGACACCTGGGCCTGTCCCCACTGGGATCAGATCCACGAGTCTATGCTCTGTAAACCTTGTGCTAGGCCCAAAGCTGGCTTCCCACTGAGAAGCAGTGGAACAGAGTGAGTTGTGGGAACTGGTCACAAGTGGAAGCATTAGGCCAACACTGCCTGTAATGCAAGGCAAAATTTCAAAAAGTTGAAAAAGAAACAGATGAAACTGACACTGATTTTAATGATTTTATTTAATCTAGTAGATATAAAATAAATTACTAATGATACATATATATATGCATATACACACTCTTCAAATTCTGGTGTTATTTTACACCTAGAAACACATCCCAATTTGGAGTTGCCACTTTTCAAATGTTTGGTAGCCTGCTGTGGCTCATGGTACTAGATTGGACCAGGTAGCTCTATTTAGCTCAAAAGATGCTGTAACGGACATCTCAAATCAATCATATCTGAACATGCACCTTCGACTGGCGATCTCAAGCGCTGTTTCTTTCTGCCCTGGAGTTTGGGTTAACTGGAGCTATTTGTGAATAGTGCCTGATGGCTGAGGAGAAAGTATGCCTGGTTGTAAAAAGGAATTTCCAGTGAAGAAATTACTCTTATAACTGAGATCTGCAGAGACTCACTGCATATAGCCAAGGGTGACAGAACTACCATGAAGAACTGCCCCAGCTTCCTTTGACATGACATGCCATTGTCATGATAGAAGGCACTTGCAGGGGTCAGAGCCACTCGGACCAGTATCTAAGCAGACTGACAATGCAGGCACCAGGGAAGCAGAGCCCCTGACACTTGGCGTTCTGCTTTTCTAAATTTAAACAAAGTGAGTCTTGGGTACCCACTGCTTGTGACAGATTTTTAGTCAGGTGTGACTTTGTACCATTGGAGCAGGGGGGTGTGGTTGATATGACTGCTCAGACTATAGAAAACACCAAATGGAACTGAACAAAATGCTAAGACCACAAATGTGCCCCTTTCAGTAATCACACTGGCACATCTATAACAATGATAATACTATGTGTTAATGAGGATTTGAGGACACAGCCCACTCATCCACTGCTGGTGGGTGTCTACTTGTGGCACTACACATGAATAAATCTGACATGTTCTACAAGTTTTACTGTTGATTAAAGTATAATTATTCTAACTCAACATTGCTACACTCGGAATTTATCCTGCAGAAATAAGGTCTTTCCAGAGATACCTATAAGGTATTGTTTTATAAATAAACAGATTATGAACCAACAGGTTGGCATAATCTCATTTTTAAAAACATATATGCTCACATATTCCACCAAAAGTGATGGAACTATTTTATATGTGACACTAATATTATAAATATTGCTAGGTGGTGAGACTAGAAGCAATTTTACTCATTTAGGCTATTTTTCTGCCAACTTTCTTTAATGAGCATTCATGACTTAGGGAATTAAAAATAAATTTTAAAAGGTTGGTTAAAAAAAGAGTGATTTCACACAGGCTGACAAATATAAAATTGGCATGAGCACAGAGATAAATCAGTCCAGCTTTTTTTATGAAAACTATTTGCCATTGTATCAAAAGTTAGAATATAGGCAACTTCCTTTGATTCAGTAACAGATTATAGCCTCTAATCTCGGTAGGCTTTGTGGGTGTGCTTGCTTTCTAAGTTTCAGAAGAAAGCAAATGTAGTAAGAACCTAAGAACGCATAGGTTTCTATAGTTACCATCTCCTTGTCAAGGAATTGAGCCACAAAGCTACCACATCCAAACAGGTACTCCTTTGTGCATAGCCAAGGTTAGGTAACCACAGGGGCTTGTATTTCTCACTTTGTGTGGAGGAATATTAGCCATACTTTTAGGAGATGGGAGTGACGTTGGCAGATGTGTGGGAAGTTTTCTTTTGTCCTATGATATTTAATTAGCCATTTGGAGGCATTAGGAATATCCCAGATTATTTCAAGGTCACATTTGTATGTAAAATGACAAAATGATTGTGTTGAATATTGGTTAGGATTCCTTCACTTCCAGTCCTAGCATGCCATCTACAATAAGTCTCAAAAGTGTGAGCTTGAGCCCCACCACCTAGCTGAGAGGGAATAAAACCCATTTTTTAATAAACCAGGCCACACTTAAAAATTGAAATCCATGTTACTCCATATTTCAAAATGAGAGGACTATTCTGCTGAGGAAGAGAGAAAGAGAGACAGAGGCAGAGAGAGAGAACACCACAGGGTAGAAGAAGAATCAGATGAGCTCCCTGTGAGCCCATCAGCCAGCATCAACAGCTGCCTGTATTTGTCTAACTTCTTGTAACACTGACATATCATTTCATGCCTTGTACATTCCATTCATAGATATACTCCTCCCCAGCTTGAGAGGACACTTTGTAACTAGCTGCCATGATAGCTGCCACCTATCAGATTGTACAATAACCCCTTACTATGTCACCTGATGATGCAGACTTCTCTACATTAACTTTTCCAGTTGTCTCAAGGTATCTTTTATTGAAGTTGATTGGTTTGAATCAAGCAAGGTCCAGATATTGCCTTTTATGCCTTTTTTGAAGATATCAACTATTCAGCTAACCACATATAGAGCATCTTACCTCTGTGAGCCACACAAGAAAACTGTAATTTTCACATCAGCCATCCTTCTTCTTATTCCTCACACCATCTCTCACCATCAGCATTGTCCTTAAGACTTTTTGTGATACTTATATAACTGTAACCTCTATACATCACCTTTACAATTAAAAAAAGACTTCTAGCAAATCTCAGTTTCATCATTTAACCATTTTACCTATCAGACCGCAGCTCTAAGTGACCTCCCTTATTTTCCAGGAACGAAATCCAATTCAATGTCTGGATATTGCTCACCAATGAAAGTAGTTAAATCTGTTAACAAATATCTATGTGGATCAGAAGCGGAGCCCCAAAACACAATGTGACAGTGCATTGAAAGTGATAGTTCTTAGTGTGCTGATTCAAGGGATCCTTTCCCTAAATGTAGAAATCAGATACAGATTGTACCACCATCTCATCTGAATGAACTGAGTTTATGCCCAAACACCTGTCTGACTCACCCTGTTCTAAAACAAAGCCCTGGGATTAACTGTTAAATATAATCAATGTATTTTTTCCACAGATAATTGCTTACCAGCCATATGGAAAATCTGTGGACTGGTGGGCATATGGTGTCCTGTTGTATGAAATGCTGGCTGGCCAGGTAATGATCATTCCATTTTCTTTATTCATTGCTGTTGCTTGTGAGGTGGCTACTTCTCTGCTCTTGAAACTAGCAGGTTATACCAAGGTCATGTGGCTGGTGTTGGTCAGATTTCCCTGCTCCAAAAAAAGTGGGAGAAATTTCCCCTTAGAAATGAGTTATACTCTGTGTCTTGGAAATGATCTGTGATCATAGAAGCACCAAAGAGAAAGCTGGATCGTGGAATGTACCATGACCCAAGAGCATCTGCGGACTGATGGCTGCCGTGGTTGCTTTGGGTTTCTGGTATGTCAAAACTGGGCTTGGGTTTTTATTGTTCCCTCCAACTTTGTGGGCAGAGATTGCCTCCACTCCTGCTCAAGTGTATAGCTGCTGGTATCCCTTAAGGAGGAAGCCTGCTATGTTTCCTTAAAGAAGGTAGTATCTCCTTTTTCCTCCTGCTTCACCATTTGGCACTTCACTGTCGTTTTCACCAAAATCCAGTGACGCTGAGGCCCAATTAAGAAAAAAATTTGATTTGGCTTAGAGAAGCAAGTGCATTGCTGCCTAATGAGACACATTCTAACATAATGACTTTAATATCTCTATTATTCCAGTGTCTTGACAGCCTTAACAGCCAACTTCCAACACAACACAACAGGTTTATAATGCCTTCCTGGCATGGTCCTTACACTGTGGGAGCAAGGAGTGACTGACCCACACAAGTGACCAATGAAAACTCTCTTTCGCATCCATTCACTCTGTCTTTGAGAACCTTAGACTCCTCCACTGAGCCCTCCTCATTCCAACAATCAATGGAGAGAAAGTGAGAAGATAGTCATTTGAGGACCAGGCCCACACTGGGAACATGGTTCCACTTTGTTACAAAGTGGGATAGGTACTGAGAGCCAAGTCAGGGAAGCATACTGTACCAGCACATCTAGCAGATATCTGCCTTTCAGCATAAAAACACACCCATTGTGGGCAGCCTTTAGAATTCCCAGAACCCAAGTTCTAGAGCCAAGGAAGTTTGGCCTCCACAACCAGAACCTTGGGAAGACAGAATGGACATAAATGCTCACAACAGCAGCTGCACCAACAAATAAATCATGGTTTTCTGACCCACTGGATCCATCCACTCATTTATCTACTGTATTGAATGTATACTGTGTGCACCATGGTCAAAGTGCAAAGAAAAGACAAAAACCCTTGCCTTCATGAAGCCCACAGCTAGAGAAAGAGAAACAATGATAGATTGGTTAGATAAGGATAGCACATAATATTATAAGGTAAGAGGAAAGGAATAGGCAGAAAAAGAAAATAGAAAGTGTTGGAAGAGGGCTGAACTTTTAGCTGGGTTGTCCACAGAAGAATGAAGTTTAAACCCAAAGTCAATGTGTGTGTGTGTGTGTGTGTGTGTGTGTGTGTGTGTGTGTGTGTGTGTGTTGCACAGTGAGATTGTAGGAGTGGGAGGCCTAAAGTCAAACAGGAAGAGCTCCTCTGGCCCTATAAGCATAGATGTCATTTCAAGGCCATAGACTTTCTGACTTTCACCCTGCTCTAGGAAGCCACTGAGATGTCTATCTCTTAAATAACAAAATTGTCTATTACATATAGAAAGATTTAAGGTATTAGCCTACATTTACTCATTAAGACTACGTTTGTTAAGTCTTAGAAGACATAAAACAGTTGGTCATTTATTAAGGTTTTTCTCCTCAGTCAAAGCATCCTTCTTTAGCCTGACACCTCCATGTTATAAACATGGAAAAGCAGTTTATATACAGTTTGCTGACAGTGAGACCAGCTAGGAAAACACAGGTTACCCACACCTAAAGCTGATTTCCTCTCTACAATTTTGACAGTAAAGTTTGACTGTGAATTACCAGCCCTTTCAGAGCAGTGCTGTTCATGAAGGCATAAGGAGCCAGCTCTCTCCTTAATCTCACAAAAAATGCTTATCTTTCAAGCCCAGGAAACACATCTTGCCTTCATTAATAGTCACATTTGCATAGCTGGCAGCGAGTGAAATCAATGGGGCAGAAACAAAGGCACTTTACAAGAGGTAGCACATGTCAACTCTTTATTGGCCAACAGACAGTACTTTGGGAACTAGCTTGCAGTGACATCCCCACCCCTCTCCCTCTTTCTGCCTCATCCCCTTTTCCTCTGAGTCTTCCTGGGACTGCATTCCCTAGGAAGTCCCCTGGGGTGCATTCTGAAGTCCTGCTTGCTTCAGGCCTCATGTGAAGACTGGCCTTGCGATGAGGACGCCCAGGCCTTCCTGGAAGGTCCCTTCTCTTTTCCCATTCTCCCTGAAGAGTGCACCCCACACACCCAGGTCTTCTATAAACACATAGAATGATTCGATGGTTTTCAATCCTTCTTCTTAGAACCAATCTGTTGAAGCTCAAATGTTGGTATAGTGTAGGCTCATTCCCTTGAGTCTTTACCTATCCACCTGCAAACAAGGTACCATTCAAAGGCCCTTCTTCCTCTTCCTCACTGGCTCCTTGATGCAAAAGTAACTGAAAGCCTCAAAAAGGACAAAACAGCTCTAACCACCCATGTCACCCAAAGTCTCCTCAAAGCTTCAAGGACACAGCAAAAGAATAGGTTCTGTCAGAAGAAAGGAAGGTATGAAGTTGTTGGTGGGACTATAGCCTCAACTTGTCTTCCTTAACCATGGGATGAAGATATCTTTTTTTAAGTAATTTATTACAATTTTCTTCTCATTTGGTTTATTTATTTTCAGCAGCCACGAGGGGGATTAAGCATAAATGTATAAAGAGCCCAAGTCTCCATGGATTACTTGACAAGTACGATTACTTTGGGGGCAAACATAAAACTTGCTTAGCACACTGATAAAGATATTACAGCTCCAAGTACTCTCAGTATTAGTCATTAAGGGACCAACCCTCCCCTCTTTATGGCCTTTTCTGCCTGGGTTATTTATGCTTTGTCTTCATTCCTGATGAATCAGTAATGGGTACTTTATCTCAGTAATTGGAACTTCAGCTTGAGTGGTCCACATGTGCTCTCCCACCCCCCACCTCAGGTTCTCAATCTACAGTAAGTATAGCAGGGTCCTAACTCCTACTTATTAGCAGGTGATTTAGGGATCATTTTGTCTAGGGTGGACTGTTGCCCCTCATTTGTCTGTTAAAAACTCACAAATTGCTTATAGCTAAAGCAGGTGAAGGGTATGGACCTGTTCAGAAAATGTCTATGTGAACCCAAAACTTGTTATAGCTTGCTTAGCCTGGAATATTGCATCCAGATTTAGAGAAATTAAAAAAATAACCATGAGATTTGGAGGAAGTGGGGAGAGAAGCAATCTAAAATAGTCTTGTACTAAGTACCTAGGCAACATATTACCCCCCATTGTACTAAGTACCCAGGAAACATATTATGTCCACAGGCTAAGTAGCTGGCACTCATTACTAGAAAGGAAAATGAGTATAATTACAACCTGTCATTGCTGACTTGCCGTCACTGTCAAGGACTGAGAGTAGGCAATTACTTGTAAGAAGGGTTCCAGGGTGAACTGTAAAGACAATAGGGCATACACATGTTCACACCCTGTGGTACTTAATCCTACACCTGGGACATTATTCCTAAGAAGTAATTCAGAAAAGCGAAAAGCCATATGTACAAAGATGTTTCCAGGAGCGTTCTTATTAGGATGCAGTGCTGAGAGAGATTGTCAGTGTACCTGTGGAGAAATGAATCAGGCTGTGATGATGTGTCACCTCGGTGTCATTCAGCTCTGAATGGGAACATGGGTGACTACAGACAAAATATGTTTGCATCAGTCAATGGAAAACAAGACCTCTGATTTATGTATCGTATTTGAAAACAATGTAAGAAAGCCTATGTTAAAAATAAGCACATTGTTATGTTTAGATGAAGGAAATATAGATGTTCCTTTCATGAACTTCCTTTCCTGCCCCCATCTTATATAATTTTAATTGAAAACAGAGCTCCCAGAAGCTTTTCTGGATGTAATGTCATGACCAGTATTTACCAAAGATTTAGTGTCTTCCTCCCTTCTGGCACAAGATACAATTGTACTTCTGAGTTATCTAACAATTGGACACGGCTTCCCACTGATTCTGAAGAGCTCTGAGTGGCCGTTCTAGAGGAGAATTATGGTATTTATGCTGGTGGGCTGTAGCTCCCACTTCTGCCACAGCACATCAAGATGGTGACCACTCCATCATAGTGGAGCTAAGGTGACTCCACTCAGCACAGCCCTCTGGGGATCCCCAATGGAAAGAAATGAGTGGCCCAAGTTTTGGAGGTATTCTTGGGGTTTCCTGGCCTCAGTGTGATAAGGTCTTTGGTACCTAAAACAGTTTGGATACCTCTTAAAACATGAAACATAGGTTGTGTGACCCCACTTATGTTAGATTCTTCGAATAATCAGATTCATAGACTCAGAAAGTAGAATGGTGGTTGCCTGGTGCTGAAGGAAGAAGTGAATTGGGGAGTTTGGTTTAATGGGTGCTAAGTTTCAGATGAGAAAAGGGACAAATTCTGAAAATGGGTATGGTGATAATGGCAGAACAGTATGAAAGTGATGTCATAGGACTGTGCCCTTAAAAGTGGGTAAGATTTTGTGTGTGTGTGTGTGTGTGTGTGTGTGTGTTGGACTGCAGATGGAATCCAGGGCCTCACACATCGTAAACTGTATGATTTGCAACAGAGGAGGCAGAGTAGGAATGGTAGTTGTTTAAGTGGGTGGCATGCCAAATCCAGGAGGAAAGCTTTCCCACTCATGAAGCTTTTATTCAAGAACAGTCCTGTTCTGATTTCTACAGAGCTCATCCTCCTGCATAGGTAGCTACAGAAGCAACAGGCCTGCGGCTGTAAGGAAAGGTGACCTGACCAATTCCCACTGATTCATGGACCGATTGCTCTCCACACAATGTTCTGAGACATCTCAGACCTCTGGGACTGCCCTATCTGTGCTTTCAGAAATTTCCATTGCCTCTGGTGCAGAATGCGACTTGTCCCCATAAAGCTCACCAGGACAAGCTTGTCCCTAGCAGACTCCTATGTGTGTGCTGGCCGGCTCACCACTGAGCACTCTCCACATGTCACGGTTCAGTTCCAGGAACAAGTGTGGGGCAGGAGTAACGCTCATAATGGCTGAGAGCCTAAGTCTGGTTAGCATCCTGGTTCTTACTCAGGAGCTCTTTGCCCTGGACAAAGTATTAACAGGACTACATTGGCCTTGCCTGTGATAGGTCATTGGTACCCAAATGGTAAGGACAGTTTGAGGACTGGGTGATACTTATAAAACACTCAGCAGATGACAAGAAGAACCTGAGAGTACCATTATCTACCTTTCTATCTACCCATAAGCCCATCATCCCTCCCCCCACTTATTTCCTGTGTAGAAAGGATGCTAAAAAACAAAACAAAAACTGGAAGGGTGAATCCATGTCCCCTCTCTGAGGTGTGATGACAGGAGATTCCCTAACTTTTGAGGCCTCCAGGGACAGAATGCAAAGGGAGTCTCCAGGCTTTTGGTTGCCAGCCTTTGTTGTCACTTAGGAATCCTGCCGCAATGAACTAGAGGCTTAGAGAAGCTCCTTGTGAACAGGAGTTCCCAGCCTGAGAAAAGTCCTCTTTGCTTCAGTTCTGAAATTCCCTGTCTCAGTTCAAAGCATTAAGCATTCTCTACCCTCCCCCTACTGAACACAAAGCCATCTGTGACCTAACTTGTTCATAATTAAATTTTTAGCATATAATTGTAAGATTAGTGGATTAATTACAATTTATTTGTGAATCATTAATAGCATTACTCAAAAACATTTTTCCCTAAAGATTGTTTTGGGGTTGCTCAAGGCAAGATAATTAAAAGGACAGAGGTAAATATGAAAAACACCAGTCACCAGCCTAATTAAAGATAATCAAATAAAGCCTCAAGTTAAGTGAGCTAACCCTGACTCCTACAGTGTGCCTGGAAACCTGGTCATATTCTTCATGCTGTATCTGACCTGTGAGTGCCATGTTAATGAGCTATTTCTCCTAAGTGTTTTCCTGTCTTTTCTCTTTTCTGGACCAGCCGCCATTTGATGGTGAAGATGAAGACGAACTGTTTCAGTCTATAATGGAACACAACGTTTCCTATCCCAAATCCTTGTCCAAGGAGGCTGTTTCCATCTGCAAAGGAGTAAGTCCGTTTGAATTCTTTGTGTGTGTGTGTGTGTGTGTGTGTGTGTGTGTGTGTGTGTGTGTGTGTGTGTGTTGGTAAACCTGACTGGGAAATACTTTTCTAACTATGTAACTCAGGCTGGTCTTCTCAAGTGTATAATCCTTGGCCTCCCAAATACTGGTAACACAGCCTTTCCCATAGTTCTGAGAGTGTAGAAATGTCACAAGTCTAGGCCACTTTCTGTATTGGGGCACAGAGGGCAAACCCTTGGTAATGTGGGGGCCTTGGGGTACAAGGGAGACAGAGACTAAACTGAACTCCCAGCATCACCGGGGGATCAGGCCTAGTCCCTTATGGAACTACACTTGTGTTTCTAGTCCATTTTGTAAAACTGTGGAAGTACAACAGTTGTAACCACAGGCCTTTGGAAGGTTCAGGTTCCCACTAGTTCTAGTTCTAGACCTCACTTGTACGGTGCAGTTAGTTCCTTATTAGTTGTTTTTCTTCCCTACTCCCATTTTTTGGCAGGGGATCAGTTTGGGGGTTGAACTCAGGGCCTGGGCCTTGTCCCTCCCTGAGCTCTTTTGCTCAGGCTAGCTCTCTATCACTTCGAGCCACAGTGCCACTTCCTGTTTTCTGGTAGTTAACAGCAGATAACAATCTCATGGCCTTTCCTGATCCTGCTGGCTTTGAATTATGATCCTCAGATCTCAGCCTCCTGAGTAGCTAGGATTATAGGCATGAGCCACCAGCACCTTCTCCTTTTTCTTTTTCTTTTTTTTTTTGAGATATACATACAAAAATGCACACAAATGACTTTGTCATGAACTTGTACCCTGGCCAAGAAACAGAGCCCTAGAAGCCCCTCTTCTCTCACTCTACAGTTGTTCCTATACCCATAACATCATCTACCGTCACCCCAACCCTTTGACATCATCTACAGTCATTCCCACACCTACAAGATAATCAGAATTCCTACCTCTTGTTTCCTGGATTAATCTTGGCTATCTTGCACTCAGTACAGTTGTGATTTTACAGTCTGTGTTTCTGGGCCTGGCTTCTTTCATTCAACATGGCTCTGTGTGGTAGCGGCTCCTTCTTTCATACTGCTGAGTAACATCTACCAGCATTCTTCAGTCTGCCTACCATTCCACTCCTAGTGGAGTATTTGGGTTGTTTCTATGTCCACTTGAGGCTGTTATAAGTATAGCTGTTATGAGCCATCTTGGTCCTGCCTCTCTGTGAACATACAAGCAGTTCTTTCAAGGAAGTGTCTAGGAATGGAGTTGTTGGTCATGACCTGAATATTTGTTTAATGGTTAACTTTTAGGTCACAGAATTCTTTTGAGACCCAGTGAAATGAAGTGCAGCACACTCTCTAATGCTTTAAAGCTAGTTCAGTCCTTGGGGAAGCAATTGCCTCATGTGTTTTTAGGGGAGAGCAGTTGGCAAAGATGCTAAGGGTAAGGAGGACTGGCTTTTGCCTTGCAGGAGTTCAGCTCAGCAGCTGCATCTGTACCAGACATGGGGAAGCCAACCAGCTGCCATCCTAGTGACTGTGAATTTTTCCAGCCTGTTGAGTCTTCGATTGATCATTTTTTTTTGTGCCAGTGCTAGGACTTGAACTCAGAGCCCAGAAGCAGTCCCTTAGGTGTAATGTTCAAGTTTGGCACTCTACCATTTGAGCCACAGCTCCACTTCCAACTTTCTAGTGGTTAATTGGAGATAAGATTCTCATAGATGGGCCCGGAGTTTGGCCTAGTGGTTAAAGTGCTTGCCTAGCATGCATGAAGACCCGGGTTCTATTCCTCGGTACCACATACACAGAAAAAAGCCGCAAGTGGTGCTGAGGCTCAAGTGGTAAAGCTCTAGCCTTGAGAAAGTCCAAGGACAGTGCTCAGGCCCTGAGCTCAAGCCCAGGACTGGCAAAAAAAAAAAAAAATATTCTCATAGACTTTCCTGCCAGAGCTGGCTTTGAACCATGATCCTTACATCTCAGCCTCCTGAGTAGCTAGGATCACAGGCGTGAGCCACTGTTGCTTGGCTGATCATGTTTTGATCTTGGCAGTGAACAGGTATGTGATGCTATGTGCTGCTTGCCTGTGATGCTTTATGTATACATAATTTTTAATGATATGGGGTTTAACAAAAGAAGCAGATCTGCAAAGTTCTAAAAGAAGGGGGTATGAAGATGTCTATCTGACTTCTTCCTATCCATTTTGGCACTGGCTTCCATTTTCTACCTTTTTCCTGCTGTAACAGTAACTACAGAAGGATGGCCTCGCTTGGGTGACTTCCTTGGTGAGCATCCTGACTACACCTGACGGTATCTAGGCATCCTCATCTCTGGAGCTGAAAGTTCAGCCAGACCAAAACAAGGAAGTGCTGTCTCTGAGAAGCTAGTGTTAGCCAACCTTCTTTCTTTTCTTTCTAGCTGATGACAAAACATCCAGCCAAGAGGCTGGGGTGTGGACCTGAGGGAGAGAGGGACGTGAGAGAACACGCCTTCTTCCGGAGGATCGACTGGGAAAAACTGGAGAACAGGGAGATCCAGCCTCCATTCAAGCCCAAAGTGGTGAGTTCTGAAGAGCAGAGCTGTAGACAAGTCTCCCCTCATTTCTAGGTGTGGCCCTCCTACCTTCCTTCTTGGAACCAGGAAGCATGTGACCCTGGCCTTGGCAGGGTGGAAAAATAGCCAGATACCAGCCCTGGATTGTGCTTCATGCTGGAGTCTGAGCAGTCAGTGTTCTCACTGACTTTGTGGAGTAAGGACAGACAGAGGGACCTCTCATGCTTGTCACTCACAACAGGGCAGCCACAGAGAGCCCTAGACCATTGAAGCCTCACAGGGCATGTCTCTGCTAGGCAGATGTGAGACTCTGAGGCCCCCACACCTGGCAGAGCTGACCTGCTCTCAGATCATAGGGACTGGCTTGCCCTAGGGACTCTTAAGCCCATCTAAATTTCTGGTGGCTCTCAGGCAGGCATGGACACTGGCTCCTACTGGGCCTCTGTGTCTGCTACAAGGAATGAGCAGCAACCATCAGTTCTGATACTGCCAGCTTTATTCAGACTCTGCTGGTGTGGTTGCCATTCATTTTCCTTTATTTAATTAATTCTGTGTGGCAGGCCCTCTCCATTGCTCTACAAATATTAATTCACTTCATCTTTCCAGCATCCCTAGGGTATGAGCATCTCTGTTCCCAGGTTATACTTAAAAAAAAAATCCAAGGCACAGAATGGCTGAATAAGTTGCTGGAGGACACAGAGCTAGTATGTAATGGGACCAGGGGCAGAACCCAAGCCTTTTCCACTGTACCATTGGGCTAGCTCAGTGATGGCTTCACAGCTGATTCTGAGACGTGGTGGTAACTGTGTGTGCCTTCTTAATGTTTCCATCTCTAGAGGTAGAGTGAGTATCTTTAAGATGCCAGCCTTCCCCGTACTGGTTCAGCCTAACTGTATCTCCAACAGGTGTCCCATGAGAGGTCAGGAGGACCCCTGGGGCGGCAGAGTTACTGCCTGTGCCACACACAGCTTTGTTCTCAAGGCAGCAACTTCCTTGTCAGCTGGTTCCCTGCATGCTCTGCTCCCAGAATAACAGTGGGTGACAAGCCCTTTGGACTTTATTTTTCTAAGACATTTTTAGCACAGACTGAAGACAAACTAAAATTAATCAGGTCAGTTGACTTCCTTCTGAATCATCATTTCAAATAGGCCCTTTGATATCTGCCACCCGCGCCCCGCCCCGCCCCCCCCACACTGTCTTCTTGGCCAGCCCTGGACCCTGGGTGCTCTCAGAAGATCCTCTTCTTCAGGGCATAAAGCCTGGATCTGGGGCTTATAGAGGGTCTGGACAGACTAAAAAATGAGGCTGCAGGTACCGCTGCAAAAATAATTTTTAAAAAGTATTAGAAAGTTTCTCTGTTCCCTCTGTCTTTAATATCTATTATTATCTTCTTAAAGGTGAGTGATACCACCTTGATGTAGAAAAATGTGGGCCTTCGGGTCGAGAGTTTGGCCTAGTGGTAGCGTGCTTGCCTAGCATGCACGAAGACCCGGGTTCAATTCCTCGGTACCACATACATAGAAAAAAGCTGAAAATGGTGCTGAGGCTCTAGCCTTGAGAAAGTCCAAGGACAGTGCTCAAGCCCTGAGCTTAAGCCCAGGACTGGCACAAAAAAAAAAAAATGTGGGCCCTGCTTTCAGGATAGAGCAAGATGAATTTAGTTGTCACTCACTTTCCAAAAAGATATGGGTTACAGCAAGGCTACCCATAATACACACTTCCTTTCTCTCTTTATTCTCACCTGGATTTCAAAAGAAACTATCGATTTTCAGATTCTCCCACTTTTAATGGATACTTGGCCTTAAACTCATGGAGAAATAAACCAGGGGGTGACACTTAGGCAGCCAAGAATGTGACCTGTTCTGTGGTGGGTCATAGAATCCACTGGAAACAAAGTGGTTCCCATAGTAGACATTTGAGTGAGGCAGGAGCATTGATTGTGTTTTATTCTGGGAGTGACTCTGGTTGCTTCGTTCCTTGGTTAGTTAGGTCTTTGGTTTGTTGGTTGGTTTGCTGGTTCATTGGTCTGTTGGTTTGACTGAGTGCTGGTTAAAATAAAAGGGAAGAATAGATTGCATTTAGCTATGAAGAGGAAAAAAATGAAACTCACAAAAAGAAGTAGAAATTGTGAATGACATACCTAGAATTGGAGGGTTTTTTTTTGTGGAAAGTTATGCTTGGTCAGAGCTCTGGCTCTGTTCACAAGGAATGGTTCTGCTGGAGAATCTGTGCAAAGAGGAGGAAGGGACCAGACAGAATGCAGGGGACAGGAGGTGGACTGCAGGGATACATCAACAGAGGAAGTCAGAAGCAAGTGAGTAAGACAGGTCAGTTTGTCACAAAGCAGAAGAAAGTCAAAGACAAAGAAAAGCTGGGAGAGTTCTGGTCCCTGAGAGGGCAGCAAAGAGCCCTGGGAGCTCACTTCTCCCCACCTATCCTCCATGCCAATCTCAGGGGAGGGGCACTTCATGTAACGGCACCTACAACACCATGGCTGCAGCCAAAGTACCATACCAAGATCAGTTCATCAGTTAAGCATGACATGGATGATAGAGGAACATGACCTCTGACAAAGATGCACATGCACTGCAATGAACTCAGTGGGAAAAACGAGCTGAGGACCAAAGCTGTAGTAAGATGTGGCTTTACAGCTTTGTTGGTGAAGTGAGTTCCCTGATACAGAGCTAACTGGGAAGTCAAAAGAAATTGCAGATTCATACAGAGCTGAGCCTTATCAAACAGGCAGTAGTGCTACTTCAAAGACAGGCATGGTCTCACTGTGGCTACTGAACAACACCCTGACAATATGGCTGCCAGGGAGCCTGCCTCAGAAGGCTCTACCTCTAAGCAGCTTTCCCCACCCCTCCTTCATGACTTTGTATGTCTTCTCAGTGAGGCAGTTTACCCAGAATAAAAGCTCTTACTCTTCCTACATGCATACTGCTCCTGACTCCCATGGAATTAAGCCTTTGTTTATAGTTAAAGATCAGATAGAGGACGTCAGATGCTCACAACTGTTGGCTGGATGCTTCTGGTGATCTAATTTGTCCTAATAACCTAGTTCCAGTGGCTCAGACCTGTAATCCTCACTACTCAGGAGGCTGAGATTTGAGAACCATGGTTTGAAGTCAGCCCAAGCAGAAAAGTCCAAGAGACTCTTAACTCCAGTTAATCACCCAAAAGCCAGAACAACTCAAAGGATGGAACTAGCCATGTGTGAAAAAGTCAAGCAAGAGCAAGCAAGTCCAAACCCCAGTTCTGGCATACACACACATACACACACACACACACACACACACACACACACACACACACACGCACACAGAGTAATTTGTGCTAATAAAATCAAGAGTCTATCATCTTTATTTTGGTTTTATTTTTGTTTTCCTTTTGAATCTTTAAAGAAAGATTATTCCCAAGCTGAAGAGAGCATCAATGGCTCATGCCTGTAATCTCTGGAGGCTGAGTTTAAAGCCAGCCTTGGGAATAAAATCCATGAGACTCTTATCTCCAATTAGCCACCAAAAAACTCCAGAAGTGGCATGGCTCAAGTGGTAGAATACCAACATTGAATAGAAAAGCTCAGGAATTGTGCCCAGGCTGTAAGTTCAAGTCCCAGGGCCAGCTCCAAAAAATACACAAAAAGAAAAGAAAAGAAAAAGAAAGGTTGTTCCAGAATCACTGACCTCCCAGGGAAGGGTAGAAGTATTATAACAGTGGACACCTACAGTTCCTATCAAGAGGAACTGAAGTGTCTGTAGTGTGCATTATATGTATCATCTTTCAACTGCCAAAGTGACATTGGTGAAATTAAAATGTGAGACACCCATTGTGCAAAGACACTTCCTGGTGTGTGATCCATCAGGAGGCTTTGAACAGGATTTTCTGTCTCCGGTGACGTGAAGGCCAGGTCTACAGCACAGGTGGGGCCTGTGGCCCGGATTCTATGTAAGGTCACACGTAGGGGAGAGGAGACAGAGGAACAACAGACATCAAGTACACAGGACCATAGCTATCTCACCAGACAAATCTGGAGGCTTAGAAGTTTGTCCGCAGCAGCCCATGGTGAGAGAGACCCATCCTGGGTAGCACCATATTTATCCCTAGTTCACTCTATACCACCATGAAGACCGATGAGTTTCTGGAAGATGGGACAATTGCTTGACAGACTAGAGACTTCCATGTGCTGCTTGATTTTATCAAACAAAAGCCAAGACAAAACAAGTCAGCTGTGCTGTCCTATCCTAGCCACAAGCAAGCTGGAGCAGGCGCATCTGAAAGAAACATGGTGGAGGTCCCTGCTCTATAGACAAAGAACGCCAGGCCAGCCTTCAGCAGATGTACTTGCAGCACACCTGAGCCATTAAAAGGAAGCCCATTCATATTCCCAAGACTCCCTGTTAGAAGATGGTGTTTTTAAGCAGGATGTTGCCTTTGGTACATCTTCATTTTCAGGAGAAAAAGTGAGAGTGTTTACCTGCCTACCACAGCATCAGAGAGGCAAGGAAGTACCACGTGTGGGCTTACACAGCCAGTGTGCCTGGCCTCCTGCTGGGATGGACTGCTCTTTCTTTCTGTTTTGCTCCAAGGTTCGGATCACTTTGACCTCTGCAGACTTTTATCCTGATGGAGGATAAATGGCCAAGAACGGCCTTCAAATATCCATCACCCTGCCTGAGATGAGGAGCAGTTTGTACAGCTACTTGGACATGTGAAGTGAACGGATATTTTTCCCTGAATTCTAGCTGTTGATAGTAAGGAGTGGCTAGCTAGCTCGCAGGCAAGCCAGGGGCAATCGCTGGATGGTACTGGTTATTGGGAAGGAGAAATCCATCTAGAAAGCCAACATCTAGAAATACTCTACAGCACACAGTAGGGCAGAGCATGTGGAAAATGGGCCTGTCTTTCGTAAGAGATGGTTCTTGGGGAAATACTGTCAAGGAGAGGTAGGAAAAAAAGATAGAATGACTTCATCACGGCTTTGCTATCTTTGCAGCAAGAACGTCATGGAATTAGAACATTGAGAACAGGATAGAGCAAGAGTTCCCCAGTAAGAGGCTCGATTCAGAGGCTTCTCAGTAGCTTGCTCAGAGCGTCATGATGGTTTGATTACCAAAGTTAGTACCATCCTTTTTCTATTAGAAAAATGAATTAAATTCTAGTTTTATATCAGACTTGTAAATGAGTTGGGAAAATACTATAAAGAATTTCTCTATTCCCTATACACAATCTCTGAAAATCAACATTTTATCATGTTTGTGCTGTTCTTTTTCTATTCTTAGTGCCTGTATGTATGTACACGCGTGCACACACACACATACACACACACACACACACACACACACACACACACACACTTTTCTAAACCACTTGAGAGTAAGCTGAAGATATAATGCTTCCTTAAGTACATATCCTATGGATGTTTTCTAAACATCAGAATGTCCTGTGGTACCATTACTCTCATGGAGCAATTACTCTGCCAAGTTAATTGTACAGAGAAGCAGCTACCCAAGATAAGAAGAGGGGCCTGCGGTGACTGTCTGCTTCATAAGGTAACATGGCCACATCTAATCAGTTCCCTTGAGTGGCAGGCAGATTTGTTCTCTTGGCCTTTCCCTTGAGTCAGTAACAGTAATGCTAATTAAAATTGAGATTCTCAAGACTTAGGGGAACTTTGCTGACATTATAAAACACTAACCAGACGTGGATATGAGAAGAAATCTCATCATGGTCTATTCGGGTTTGATTTAAACCTTTAAGCCAGTCTAGAATTGCATTTTTACTTGGTAAATTAGAAGCAAGCAGTTTTCTCTATTCTTTGATAATTATTCCCCCAGAATACACTTCTCCTCGGAAGAGAAACTGGAAGAAATGAGACATTGTAAATTATAATCCATATAAATAAGTAGTATTATTGCAAACTTAAGGGTTAAGGGTTGGTATAAATTGCAAACCCTGTCTACCTCAGGCATGTAAACTGACAAGTGCTAGCCATCTGGAGTAAGGGTCCCCAATGGAAATGGTTAGTATACTGTTCTTAAAAAAGCGGCTTTGCTGGGGCCAGGAGTTTGGCCTACAGGTAGAGTGCTTGCCTAGCATGCATGAAGACCTGGATTCGATTACTTGGTACCACATACATAGAAAAAAACTGGAAATGATGCTGTGGCTCAAGTGGTAGAGCTCTAGCCTTGAGAAAAGTCTAAGGATCATGCTCAGGCTCTGAGTTTAACCTTACAACTAGCATAAAAAGAGGCTTTGCTCACTGATGTTGGCCTTGACATGCAGAAAGACCAAATGGAGCACATGATTTCCTTCTATAGAAATAACTTTTTTATTTCATTTTTTAAAGAAAAGGAATGGTATCAACTTTGAAACAAAACTATCATGACACTCTAAGCATCATTTCTTTCTATAGGAATAAAAAGCCTCAGGCATACATAGCTCTCACACCTACAAGAACAGAACTTAATGTAAGCTTATATCCTGTGTCTATCAGCAAACTAAACCAGCCTCTCTGAACAGCATTTGCCATCTCTTGGAACAAACAGTACGTTTAATGGTATCCAACAAAACAAAGCCCTTCTCCAGGCTCTGACCATAGGAAATGTTGGCAGGAAGTAGAGAAAGTCACAATCTCTTTTAAAATCATATTATTATTGTTTTTAGATGTATTTCTGGGAACCGGGAGTTTGGTCTAGTGGTAGAATACTTACCTAGCATGCATGAAGACCCGGGTTCAATTCCTTGGTACCACATACATAGAAAAAAGCCAGAAGCGGTGCTGAGGCCCAAGTGGTAGAGAAAGTTCAAGGACAAGGCTCAGGTCCTGAGCTCAATCAAAAAAAAAAAAACTATCTCTGTGTAGTAATAAAAACAGTTAAGCAATGGGAAATGATATAAAAGATTCCAAGCCTCTTATAAGTACTTTGGGAGACAGCAATCTGGAGGATCAAAGTTCAATGCCAGCCTGGGCCAAGAGTTAGTGAAATTCCATACCAACAAATAAGCTGGGTGTAGTAGTCACATAGGTGAACCCAGCATAGGTAGTTTGAGGATAACAGTCTGAGGTCAAACTCCCATAAAAAACAAACAGAAAAACAGGTAGACCCTATCTGAAATGAGACAGACATACAGAGGCATACACAGAGACAGAAAGAGAAAAATAGAGACAGTAAGAATATGAAAGTAATCTCCTCCCCTCCTGCATGACTATTCCTGATCTTCCAGAAAGTTACATGCATGTATAAACATACATAGAACATCTGGAGTTGTAGTTCAAGTGGTAGGGCATTTGCCTACATGCATGTGGTCCAGGTTCAATCCCCCATGAGGCAAATGAGGTTGTGCCATGGTTTTCAACTTGCATCTTTCCCATAATGACAACCATGAAGGTCCACCATCTGCTCAGGTGGATCCATGGCTCTTCACTTAGCCATTCCCAATTCTGAGGTCCAAGGCTAGGAACTGACTATTCTCCAAACCCTCTCCTCTGTCCATTCCTGTTCTCCAGACTATCTGTACCAAAATGCACTGGCTTCAGTGGGCATCCAGGTCCTCGGTGAGCACGTTTCCAGAACCTTGAGTGACTAAACGAGCAGACTAACCTTGCTCTGTAACCCTTAACCGTGTGCTCCTGCTTGTGTGGGTCCTGCACGGAGACCATTCCCTGAGCATGCTGAGACCCATGAGAGGACAGAGCGGCTGCCACAGGCCCTCACTGCAAGGGAGGGGAGGGTCTTGGAGGAGAGCAGCAAGCTCTGGCCTCGCAGCAAGTGCAAGGCAACACGCACCAGCTTGTTTCTGCTGCTGGTTATTGAAAAGGACGGTATGTACTCGTGACATAGGGAGCTGTGCAGCGACAGAGGTGATGTTCTCACTAACGCTCCCACTATACCGCATGGTGGACTCTCCCAGAATTGGTTCTTGAAGCACATGTGGCGGTTTCTGTGCTACCCAAGACACCTTGCAACATCCAGTAATGCCAGGAGAGCCTTCCTGCTGTTCTGTTTTGCTTCTTCTCTGAATTTACCCCAAGTCTTTATGCTTCATTAGTTCTGCACTCTGCCCACTGTCCTGCTTTCGTTTGGTTTTGCATTCTTTCTAATGGCCATTATTTCTGAGCTACTCATGTTCCCATACCAATGACAGTGAGGTTGCATTCTCCATGACCGAGGCATGGGAGCAGGGGGCAGGGCTGAGAACAGGATGGGTATACAGCCCGTGCCCGGCAGCCTCTCACAGGTAAGCATCCCAGGCTCTGTAGTGCAGCAGGGGCTCTTTCCTACAACCTGTCATGAACGCAGGGTGTGCGTGAAGCCACTCACCACAGCGTGGGAGTCTGCATCATTCCATGCTTGAGCATGCTTACCAAGCCTGATGTTTTCCAAAGTACATTTTATGCATTGATGAATTCATCAAATTGGTAAGCATTTCAAAATGACAAAGGTATCCATTCTGTAATCCAGCGATAAAGAAGGTAATTATTCATAGCATTTTCATTTCATCCTTCAAACATTGACTCACTGCCTTTTACTTGTTAAGTACTTGCTATGTGTGTTGTACCTGAGACCCCTCTTGTGCCATGTCGTCTAAAAGGGCCTCACATGCACTGGCTCCTTCTTGCTTCGGAACAGCCTTGGAAGGTGTGTGGTCACATCCGTAGGTAGATGTCAAGGCTTTCCCCAAACGACGGCTTTAGATCTCTCTGATCTGTCCTTCTATCCTGCTCTGCCCCAGTGTTCCCTCAAGGGTCAGTGTTGCCCAGTACATACAACGCACCATCTGATCCCAGTCCAGCCTGCCTCTTGTTACCTTCTTCCCTTCCACTCTTGCCCCTGCCAGATGTACGGTGCATCATATCCTACCTAGCAAAAGCATCAGCTGGTGAAATGTACAGATAGACTTTGGAGGTGAAGACTATCTACACCCGCCCTAGGGATTTGCTCATGCACCATTTTGGCTGTTTTGTATGTTCAATGGCCTAGAGCTCTCGGGCCAGGGACAACCCATGGCTGCCTGTTGTCAATGACAGCCATCCTTGTGGTGGGGGATGTGAGGACCTCTGCCATCATTCCTTCCCTTTCTCATCCACACATCCTGGTAGGTGATTCCTTGACCCTTTTGTCTCTGTGCCTCTTCTTGCTTCCTACTGGGCTCCAAATAGTCCCTGAGGCCCACTAGCACCAAGCCGATGGTTTTAAGTTTGGATTCTAGGTGGCAGCAGACCCTTTTTCTGTGTGGAGAATGCAATGGCCCTTGAATCTCTTGTCTGACTTTTCTCAAGGATCTAGGGAGCTCTGGGTTTCATGGTCCTTTCCTGAGCTCAGTGGTAGGAATGGTGGAATCTTTTAAACACAAGTAGTTCAATACCTCCTCCAGTGTCACCTAAAGGAGACCTCTGGTTCCTAAAGGAGACCTCCGGTTCTACTTTTGCTAAGAAGTGGGCCAGAAGGGTAATTTTTAAAACATTAAGCAACCCTTCATAGAAGAAAAATAAGTGATTTGTTTCTGGTAGCAAACTTGGAGTGGTCATTCTTCTCCTGTCCCTTTGTAAGAGGCAGAGACTCCTTTCCACTTGGATATCCCCCAGATGAAAGCAATCTTCTGAACTCATGCAAATTTCAGACTCAGCCTCCAGGCTTTCTACCACTTCCTTCTCCACATCTCACTAACCTACACAGCAGTCCCTTTTGTCCCATGATTGATGTTGTCTGAACATTAGTGGTTTCCTTTTGACTTTTTGTCCTTATTTTGTCCTTACCTCTCTGGTCTTTCCACCTAAGCAAGCCAGTTTCAGAAACACTTTCTTTTGCTAAAATGTGACTTCTCTGTCTGAGTCAGGGAAAATTCCAAGGAAATTTCGAGTGAGAAAGGAGAGGAAAGTACTTCCAGTTTCAAGTCTAACATAGTCACATTACCATTCAGTGTGATCACAGACAGTGATGAGATCATCTGAGCTCCATGGTTTCTCCTTAACTGTGCTGTCATCAGCACAGTTGTGGCCTGAGGTTTCCATCAAACAGGTTTTTCTCTCCCTTTGTTACAATACTTGGCTTTAGAAGCTGTGGAATCCCTTAGGAACAGCCCTTCTTGCTACCTCAGCTGTAGAACTTATCCTCAAGAATCCATCCCTGTTCTCTTCCTTGTTTTGACTTTTAAGAACTCACCTCTCAGAGAATTCCCTTGGTTTTTCTCTCCTCTTGGTTTTCTTTTCCGTTTTTCCGTTGGCAGTAAAACCATGGCTTTTGTAAACTTTTGCAACTAGAAGCTGATTTGTGAGTACCATAAAGACAGACTTCATAGGAAAAGATCACATTTGTGCAATCTTTTCACAGAACATATCAATACATCTAAAGCTAGCCAAGTGAATATCTAGCCAGAGCAGAAAGAACATTTTACCTTAGCTTGCTGTGCTCTTCCTTGTAGGGCAATATGTGATTTTGTTGTTGTTGATGAGGTTGTTCCCAAAAATTCCCTGTGTCCTTTGTGTGGTTGATGACTACCCAGAGAAAGACAAATGATGCTGCATTCAGGAGGCACGTGGTTCTGCCTCTAGCAGTGCCAGCAGTAGATTCTCTTGCATCCCTGCAGTCAATGTACATACATTCATTGGGTTCTGAAACCTGAGATTATAACATTTGCTTACACTGTTCTTGCTTTGTGCTTCTAAGGCTTCTCTGTTCTCTCCTCACATGTGGCTGCCTCTTTCTAATTTCCTTCGTTTGGCCCTCACCTTTACCTTTACATTGACCTGAAGACGGACTCATCTTCACACAATAGTTTGGATATATCCCAGCATTTCTAACAGCAGTGCTAGGGACATTTTGAGCCAATAATTCTTTGGGAGTACTGTCCTGTGCACATTAGGATTTTTATTAGCATCTCTGATCTCTACCCGTTAGCTGCCAGGAATAATACCCCTGAATCAAGTCATGACAGTAAAAAATGGATCCCATGGGGCAAAATATCCACACTAGTATGAAAAGAGGACTCTTTCTTAGCTCTCCATCATCACAGCAGTATCTGAATATGGTACCCAGAGGAGATTGGTTTCCATTTGCTTATCTAACGGATGAATCAAATACAGACTCCTGATTAAGTCGATGGAAGAAGCATTGCACCCTTATTTATTTCACAAAGAGCCTTTTTCAGTGTGCATGAGGGGTGATGTAAAATTACAGGCTCTGCCTCGGCTGCTTTTGCTTTAAGTGCTTTGTGCTCCTCAAGGAAAAGCGTCATGGAAACTTGGAGTGTGAAAGTGGATATTTTGCTGTCGCCATGCTGGGAGACAGGACTGGTGGGAGCTGTAGGCCTCCACAGAGTGACCAAGAGGCCCCACCGTACCCCACAGCCCTGCTGCTCACACCGCACATGCATACACACACACACACACACACACACACACACACACACACACACACACACCATTCACTGCAGGGTGAAATGTCCTCACATTCATAGTAGATGGTCGAGTCATAAAATGAAAGTAACCCAGAAAGGGAAATTGTTGTTTATGAAGACTTTACATTGAATTCAGAACATGCTTTCCACCTCAACAGGTTCTTAGGAACAAGTTGTATGTGATGAAAAGAAGGTGGGAAAGTTACGATAAAACTAGCTTCTCTAGAGACTCTTCTAGAATCCAGAGAAAGGAGGTGAAAGAAGAGACCAGCAAGCACAGCTTGGAGATAGAACTGGTCTTCTGTACAAACAGGCACAGCAGTGTGTATTGAACTCTGACCAGGTGCTGGGCTGTGCATGAAATGGCATGTTTAACCTTCCTAACAGAAGCCTGGGAAGGATATGAGACTATTCTCCCTCCTTTACCAATAGGAAAATTGGGGTGGACTGCACTTTGCAGATGACCTAGGGCTGTCTTTTGTTACAGATTAAAGAATGCCAGCCTGGGTTCAACCTATACAAACTCAGAATTAGTACCTGTTGCCCCCATAGTGTTACCAGCATAGCAAGGGACAGTAATCTATTCTGAGTTCCAAGTCTCTATTAGTAATGCAGTGGAATTGGTTCAGAGTCACCCTGAGAACCCAGAGACTTGGATAGGCCATAGCCCTTCTGGGTGGCTGGAAAAGTGAGGGAAACAGGTGTCTCCAACTCCTAAGGGTATCACAAGGCAGCTCTGCCTGAAGCCTCCATTTGCACAGAATTCCCTGTTGGAACATCAAGGACACCAGTACTCAAAGCAGCCAGCAGGCTTTCCAGTGTCTCCCCAGGCACCCCAGGGCACCTGTGCAAACCTCCTCCAGCCTGAGATCACCCTGCAGAGAAGCTCCATGTTGACCTGTGTGTAGTTCTGTCTTGCTGTCCGGAATTGCAACTGGGCCTGGAAGTCATCTCCACCCTCACGACCATACTTAATATTATTAAGAGATCTTGGTTGGATGGCAAAGATACATAGTTTTTGCTCCACCCTCTCAGTTTAGGGGGTGCTTACAATCCCAGCCAATAACTTGGCTTTTTCAACATGAAGCCATGACCACAGCCCTGTGCGTGCAACATTCACGCACATAGCTTGCTCAGTGAGGAGAAAGTGAAGTGAGAAGGGCTTGTCTTCCCATGGCTACCTTCTTGCCAACAGTGCATTTCTATGTGGAGTTTTCATTCTGAGGGTATGCGAATCTTTACAATGGAGTCCCTGTGTTGTTTGCTGTGCCTGGCTTCTGATTCCAGTAGGCCTGCAAGTTTTCTAAGGTTCTTCCCACCTAACCAGTCCCAATTTCCCCAGCCACACCTTTCTTCAGCCAGTGCTCCCAGAGAGCTGCTCCCTGTGTTTTGTAATATTTACTGAACTCTCTCTCTCTTTTTTTTTTCTTTTTTCTCTACAGTGTGGCAAAGGAGCAGAAAACTTTGACAAATTCTTCACACGAGGGCAGCCTGTCTTAACGCCGCCAGATCAGCTGGTCATCGCTAACATAGACCAGTCTGATTTTGAAGGGTTCTCGTATGTCAACCCCCAGTTTGTGCACCCTATTTTGCAGAGTGCAGTATGAGACTCACCAATGAAAGCAAATGCCTCCCTACCCCTCAGCCTCCCCAACAGTGGGAGGTGATCCTTGACCCTAATATTTTTAAGGCCACGGCCTTATGTCTTACTCCATATGGAGGCCTGAAAATTGTAGGGTAATTAGTTCACTCGTGATCAACTTTTCAGGGTCTCTCTCTTACAACCAAGAACATGATCTTAGTGGAAGATGACAAAATATACAGTGTCCAGTTTAATTATGTAGATGTCACATCTGACTATAGATTTACCTTTCCTAGAAAAATGAAGAAACTCTTACCCCCTTTTTGGTACGATTTGATATATTCTCTATCTGTGGATTTTTCACCATGAGGCTCCCCATACCAGACATGTTGAAGTGAACTTGCCCTAGTCCAAGGGACTGGAAACATCTCCAACCCACAAAACCTTTGAGATGAAAGAATGGGGAGCCCAGAGCATGAGCAAAGAGGGATTGGGGATGGGAAAGCCTTCAAGAGACCCACTGCTTCTGTTCTCTGTGTCGATGGAAAGTCCTGAAAATCCGAAAGACCAGGATGGGACCTAATCACTGTTCTCCAATATCATAGTAAAACAGTAACCCAGTAGTTTAAAAACACACACAGGAGAACTTCAGATGAATGTTGTGGGGTGACATTGTTATCTGTTACCCTATCTGATTGATAACTGTCTCGATATTTGCATTCTTTTTAAGAGGCCAAATCATCTAAGGACTTTTCTAAATGAACCAGTGAAATCATTTCAGATCAAAGAAAGAACCCAGTGTGTATGTATGTTCATTTAATCTCTGGGAGATTATTCTTCGATCCAGGGTGCCATTAGTAGCCATGCCACCACCCATGAGTGTCGTTAGCCAACCCCCATCCCCACACACAACAATATTTTGCTACCTATGTTGTTCCCCTTTCTAAGAAACTAAAGTATACACCCCCATCCCCTTTTGTACTTATTTATTTAAAAAGCTGCAGTGTCGTTTATGAAAGTACGATGTATAGTAACTTAAAGCATTGATTCTAGCATCCATCCCTTTGGGTTCATTTGCCTCCTTCCTCTAGCCCTGTGGTAGCCATGTAGGGATGAAAAACAATACAATGTGTTTCCCACTCCCAGCTCCTGTTGAAAGACAAGCTCTAGACTGAGACACCTGGATGCTCATCAGCTCAAAGATGTTTTCTTGCTAGAAAGATCTTAATATGTTTTGCAGATGCATCATGCAATGGATTTTGCATGTTTATAATAAACCTTAATAACAAGTAAATCTATATTATTGATATAATTATATCAAATATAAAGAGTATTATAATACTTTTATAAGACACAATTGTGCTATATTTGTGAAGGTTCATGTTTCCAATCTACTATTATGATTAAGTTTTAGCTTAATATTTGCTACTGTGCTTTCTCTTCCCCTCCCCCAGCACTGTATCAGATATATTAATTTTTAATGTAGATCTAATTTCAAAAATGAATGACTATTTTACATGTTTAATTAGGCTTTTACTATATATGTGTATATGTGTGTGTATAATATATATATATTTGATTCTACCTACAAACCAAAATTTTGTTTGTGGGGATTATTTTTGAGATGACACTCTCTTAGCTTCTTAATGTCATTTTCCATTTGAGTTTCACCACCATTCTTCCTCCTGGGGGTTCTAATATGTCTGGTATGTTTGTGAACATGTCTGGTATTGTTATAGCACTGGACTGGGGAAGGAGGGGGGAGAGAGAGGGAAAGAGGGAGAGAGAGAGAAAGAGAGGGGGGGAGAGAGAGAGCGCTATCTTTAAACCTGTGACTGTTGGGACTGTTGGATATTTTGACTGGGGGAAGAGCTCTGGGAGGTGAGGGTATTCTGTGTATTTGAACACAACAGATGCACACAATCCATCTTGTTGTCCTACTGTTTGCTCCAGTAAACACACACACACTTCATGAGACTCACTGTAAGTCAGTCCCTGAACACAGCCATTCTCTACAGCAGCCCACAGACTCTCTTCATAGTCTTCAAATCTCCTTCTAGCTGTCACTAAAATTGGCCATGCAAGTCTTGTAATGGGCCCTAATTTGGCAATATCCCTTCCTGATGCAGTATCCTAGGAGGAGCCAGGCCTCCAGTGAAAAGTCACCATCTGTCCTAGAAAGCTGTTCTGTTCCCTTCCCCATAGCACCTCCAAGTTAAGTTCTAAGTATCACTCTTGGGCTGTTTGCCTGAAGTTCACATAACATACAACCATCTTTGAGGCAAGAGGCACAGATAGTATTGGAAGGTGAAGTAGGGAATGAGCCAGACCAGAATAGAGTGGTTTCTTCTGTCATATTTGATGGACTGTAGACTTCTAAATTCAGAAAGAGTTCATTTATTGATTGCTCAAATGCTGCTTGTCAGAGCACATTCTAGGTGTATGTCTACATCAGAATACTGGTGTGGCAGTAAAGAAATTGATTCATAGAATGAACAGGCAACAGGGCTGGTCCCCAACTCAGAAGCGAGGTGAGCCAAATCCCAGAAGAGCACCTGGCCTTGCAGACGATCTATCCCAGTGTGTCCAGCTGCCTGCTTGTCTCAAGCAAGCAGCAGTCCTGGATTTTGTATTGGTTTGGAAGGTTTGGGTTTTCATTTTATAGCCAACAGAGTTCCAGGTTACTAGGAAATAAATTCTACCTCTCAGCTGGCTTGTATCCTTAGAAAATATAAAATGACATTTTGAAAGAAATGACTCCTACCTGGATCCATCACTCTTCATGAGGAGCAGCAGACTCGACGGACAGACTATGGGAATGAAAGTAGTAACAGAAAAAATGCAGGGGGGCTAGGAGTTTGGCCTAGTGGTAGAGTGCTTGCCTTGCATGCATGAAGACCCAGGTTCAATTCCTCAGTACTACATACATTTAAAAAAGGCCAAAAATGGTGCTATGGCTCAAGTGGTAGAGCTCTAGCCTTGAGAAAATCCAAGGACAGTGCTCAGGCCCTGAGCCCAAGCCCAGGACTGGCAAAAAAAAATGGCAGCCTGAGGAATTATTCATGATGTAGTCTATTTTGTGCATTGCTGACCATGAAATTTAGACTAAGCTGATGATTTAAAGATCTGAGATAGTTACTGCAGAATACCTAACTTATGTGCATTACCATTATCCACCATTCTCCACACAATTGATTAACAACATTCTATACCACTCCCCCTACTCCACAGACCTGGTAGGAAATGGAGTGGCCAGGAAAGGACTGCTATTTGAATTTCAGCAACTATGTTGGAGGCTGGCAGCAGGAGATCCAGCTTCAAAGGTTTATTCTCTAGGAAATAGGAATACCTGCTCCTGACCACTGCCTGCCTCACTAGGTCCTATGGAAGAGAATCTAACACACTCTGAGTCTCCACAGAACCCAGAGCTGTGACCCAGAAAGGCCATTCAAATTGTTGTCTGTTATTTTTCCATTGGAATATGGCCAGTGCTCAGCTGCAGAGCCTCCCTCCATGGCTGCAAGCCAGTGGGCTGACAGCTCTGCTCTGGGCTCTCCATCTAGAGCTGTCTGGTGCTTGATTTGAATGGCAGTTGCTGAATGGCACTGCCAGGTGCAGTGCTCAAGAGGTTAATGAGAGACCCAATCATGGGCAGGAACTAGTACAGAAGGTGAACGGGAAACACTAGGAAGCAAGATGGTTAGTACTCTACACATCAAACTTGGAGTCCTGTGGCCTAGTTGAAGCTAATGCTTAATCACACTCTGCATTTCTTAATGAAATGTATTAGACTT